>NW_008672707.1:26550-55129 GCF_000695815.1 Acanthisitta chloris | reverse complement strand
ACCCACACGCACTCAACCTTCTTGTTATCGACCTCGAGCTCTACAGAGTCAAGAGACTCTCTGACACACAGAGCCACCCCTCCACCCCTCCTACCTTGCCTGTCCCTTCTGAAGAGCTTGTAACCATCCCTGGCAGCACTCCAGTCATGCGAGTCATCCCACCACGTTTCTGTGACGGTGACTCCGTCATAGCTTTCGTGCTGCACGACGGCCTCCAGCTCCTCGTGTTTGTTACCCACACTGTGTTAGTGTACATGCACTTCAGCTGGGCTGATGATTTAAGTCCTAGCTCTGGCTGCCCACCCTGAGGCTCATCTCTGCAACGCCTGGTTTCCAGCCCTTCCCCCTTTGAACTTAGTTTAAAGCCCTCCTGATCAGCCCTGCCAACTTAGGGGCTACAGTTCTTTTGCCCCTGCTAGGGAGATGAAGCCCATCTGACTCAAGCAGGTTTGGCAACACAGAATACACCCCATGGTCAAATGATTTGTTTATAAAGAGGAATCCATTTTAAAGGTGGGGGAACTACCTTGTTTGGGAAGAACAAGGTTTCTACTATGCTTCATGTCTGAACTTACTACTTTAATTAACAATTTTGAGGCATTCCCTTGGTGGAGCTTATGCCATTACAAACGCTGTATTGTGTTCAACCCTTAAGCCCATAGAGGAGTCTGAGTAAAAGAGAAAACAGTGCCAGGAATTTGTTGGGGCTTTTTTGACAGAAAACAAGCAAGAAATGTCATAATCTGCTAGACATTACCAAAACTCTCTGAACACTTCTCTTGAGATTTCTTTCAGCAGGCATTTGCCTTGATAAATCTTTTGATATTAAAACTGTCTGTAGGATCCCTGGACATGATAAATATTTTTTCCTCTCTCATCATTCAGAGTTTATAATGCAAAGAAAACAAGTGAAATAATCTTTTCTTTTATATGCACACCTGCACACAAATTCAGTCTGGCTTTCTTTGTGTTCAGAACAGGTGAACACTGAATAGCATGTTTGTAGGCTGTGCTCCAGTGCACAGTGTTAGTATTATGTATTTTTCCAGAAGGCCACAACCCTGTCCTTGTCACAACATGTCATGTTTTTGCTGCTGACACACAAAATCTGACAAGATGTTCATGCTACCTGAGCTTAGGCAGTTAATAACTATCTGAGTTAGAAGTTGACCCTATAAAGTCACTGAAGCCTTGCAAGGGCATATCGGACAACCCAGGAACAACGACTCATCCCATGGAGTATCCAGAGATGACCAGAATGCCTATACACTCAATTCAGGGACCATTTGATTCCACATTATTGGATCATGGGTGTCTTTGTAACTTGGGTCTATTTTTGTCCCAACAAAACTGAAGCTTTTTCATCTGAATTTCTGTTTCAACATTTACTTTTGTTCATTTTGATTAATAAAATAAGCTACTTATGTGAATGACAGTCAATACAGGAGCTGTTACAGAATGCCTATACACTCAATTCAGGGACCATTTGATTCCACATTATTGGATCATGGGTGTCTTTGTAACTTGGGTCTATTTTTGTCCCAACAAAACTGAAGCTTTTTCATCTGAATTTCTGTTTCAACATTTACTTTTGTTCATTTTGATTAATAAAATAAGCTACTTATGTGAATGACAGTCAATACAGGAGCTGTTAAACTTCTATAAGCATCCTTTAGGGAAATAGGAACAGGGAGAAGGAAGTGCAGCAGGAAAAATCAGTCCCAAGCAGTCAAGCTCAAGAAAGAGTTCAGGCTCAGCCTTCAGTTTCATAAATTAAACTTAGAACTAAAAGGTAACTCACAAGGGAGTAACTTGGAACTCTCTCTCCCCTTGTGTTTGTGTGTAGGTATGTGCTGTATTAAGGAGAAAGCTGGGAATGTTAGCTCCTTGAGCAGTTTCCTGATTGTAATTGTTTGCTAACAAAACTTTTGTCCTGTTCATACAAGATTGTTTCAACTCCAGTGTTGGGGCCTGGATAGCTGAGGAGTTGTATTAAAAGAATGCTTGAGCAATAGTAAAAGAATGCATAAACAAGATAAGGCTTGGACACAGAGAAGGTCACTTGTAGATAAAAGAATGCTTGAGCAGGCATAGAATGAGGGAGTAAGAGTAAAAACAGGATGTGAAAGGGGATGCAGTTTGGCTTGCATTTGGCTTACGCTTGAAATTGTAGCCTATCACAAGTAGGAATTGCATGATCAACGCGTGGCTGCATGTACGGAAGATTTTATGTTCTAAATACTGTTAGCTAACCCTAATAAAACTGGCTACCAAAGCATCACATTGATGTGCTGTAGTCCGTTCCTCGCATGGACCCCAACACTCCACCAATGTGTAGGAGTAACACTAAGAAGAGATGCAAAAAATGTCACTTGCCTGAGTGACAAATATTCACATACTTGCAGTGATTGTGGCCTTTTTAGTCACTGCTGCAGCACAAGGAAACCAGAAAACAGCATGTACTTTGGGACATGTGTTCCATTAAGCATGGGACCAAGAGAATGCAGGATTTTTTCACTAAAAATAGTGCTTATCTTTGATCTGCTGTGCAAAGTTTTGAAAACAGTGAAGCAGGCATCTTGTTGGCCATAGCTGTGGAACTACAGTTCCACACCAGTACTGGGCTCAGAACTGGCAAATGTCTAGCTTTGAGGGTAAGAGTTTTCCAAGGTTTGTGGTAGGTTCCATATCTGTGGAGCTGGGCAAGAAGAGAAGAACTCCAATAGTCAGGTAAGAGAAATAAAAAAAATCAGTAGTCCCAGGGAAGGGCTAACTGGCAAGGTAGCAACTGATGAAAGCAAGCTTAATGCTGACTGTCTTTGAAGCATGATTTCTTCTTCCTTCAACTTAGCTAAATGATCAAGCTCGGTACACAAAGCATCCTTTGGACACATGTGCCTGTGACCTTTGACTTAAAATGGACTTCCTAACCACAGGAAGGAATCACAAGTTACTTATCATGCATATAATAACTTATAATGCACATGTTAAATGCAGTTACCATATAGAAGTGGTACCGTGGGAACCCAGAGTATTGTGAAACAAGGGCAAGATTCAACAAGCTCTGTAATGTAGTTAGTCAACACTAGGAACAATCAGATGGTTGAACTGATGTAATAGGGTTTATAAGAGAGAAATTCGAGACAGGAGATTTATAAAGAAGCTGATCACAGGAATGCAAAGGACTGGAAAATATGAAAGGCAGATACCACATTTGAAAGCAAGACATTACAAAACCAAAATGTTGCAAAAGATGGCGTAAATTACATTCATGATGGATCAGGGTCAAAATATCATTGGCAGTGATAAACCATTATAATTTGCAGACTTGGTAGGTAACTATCAAGCATATATGAGGGCTCACTGAGGGACAGAAAACTGGATGGTGGAGCAAGAGAAGAATTGGGAACTGATTTGAAATACCTGTATCTGGAAAGCTAAGTCCTGCTTGACTGAATACAGAAAGGCCTGTCCAACTGCTTTTCAAGATAACTCAGCCTTAATGTAACGAGCTCTCAGGTCAGAGGAAGCTCACTAAGAAGTTCTATCTAGAAAGAAGTTCTAGCGAAACGTTACCCATTTTTCAGTCTGAAACTTTCAGCTGAGTACAGTGTCACAGAAGAGATGAAGAAAGATTGATACTACAGTATGTCTCTAGCTAGCTCAAACTTCAGTTTGCAGTTAAAGAGCACTACTACAACTATTGATGATTACTTTACTATGGCTAGACTGCAGGTTAGAAATAAGCATTTAAGAGAAACATGTGGCATGGTTCCCAAGTGTCAAGGGTCTGATGACCTGCTTCTCATCTTCTTTCTACAGCTCTGTTTCCGTATGAGTAATGATAGATGTGACATTCGCTCCTGTCTGTAAGGAGAGCACTCCTTATTCCCTGAAGTTCAGAGGTGCCTACATTTTTCCAAACTGTTTGGCACCTCACACCTCAGTTAATTTTACTTATGAATCACATTGTATGGTTTGGCATACACAGCTACCCTGGAGGTGTCATGAGGATTTGATGTTCTAAAAACAGGTTTTATGTCATAAGGCTTCCATGAAAACATCCTTTAACATAGGCATACAAAGCTTAGAAAATTAATTTAGTGCAGTTTTGTTTAAGGAGACTAGATCTGCGACGCGTCACGGAGTTTTAGAGACTCTGAAGCCACGCAAGATTGAGCAAGATTTTTCCTTCTTGGCTGCCAAAGCAAAACATTTATCTGTTTTAGTGCTCAAAGTGTAGAGCCAAACTTCTCTTACATACAGCTCCAGTCAAGTCAATGGATTAAGACCTAAGATAAATTTGGCATAGCAGATGACACCACCTGTGCTTGATGTGCACCTGCCTTGTGTGAGGAAACTATCATTACAGTTGATGGCAGGAATGAAATGCCAGTGACAGAGCATTGCTGCTTCAGCCATGCCATGGATCTCAGTGTCGGAACGCCCCGTCATTGCTACAAGGTGCAAGGTTCTGATGGCAAGTATAAAATCAAATGCTAATAAGCAGGGAGTAGATGTGGCCATACCAAAGATTTACATGGAGCTTAATTTCACAAGAGATAAATGTTTTTCAGTTATAAGTGTTGCAAAGAGACAACATACATGTAACATGCTTGTTTTTCAGCTTAATCAAGGTATTTGAACATTATGCTGAAAATAGTGACCAAAGAACACATGCATAGGAGAACTAGACACAGGTTTGAAACAGAAATTTATTCGTTAAGTTTTAAGTCACTTATGTTGCAAAATTTGGACTAGTCAAAGGAAAAAATAACTGCAATGAAAAGAATTAACTCAGTCCTGCTTCACTGTTTGTTTGAGTCTATTAAGGGAATATACTACTCACATACGACTAAAATAAATGGAAAAATTACCTTACATGGTGCTTTTTAATTTGCTTGTAGGAAAATAGAATTGTGACTCACAAAGCATGCAATACAGACTTATCTCTACATGAACATGACAGGTTAATTGGAAAAGCTGATCAGTAGTAACACAAGGAGTTCTACCTTACTAGTGATTATATTGCAGCATTTTGTGTAAGGTGTTTTACTCTATGTGTCACTTCAGTGTTAAGGTATTTCAATGTTCTGAAAAGATGCTGCAGAAAATGAGATCCCATTCTGGAACACAGGCATTCTCTTTAATAGTTACTCATACCTGCTAAAGCTGACGTGCTAAAACAAGGCTATGCTACAAGGAAGAGGCATGAGGTAGGCATATAAAAAGACATGAGTAAGTGCCATGACTCACGTTCCAAAGTACGCAGTTGCCTACGTGAATTACACACTAAAAAGGCAACTTGTACACTCATATACCAAATCTGGGCTTGTAGTCATACAACTGTGCATGAACCTTAGGTGTTCTCACCTGGTAATGTGACCATTGTCAATGATCACCAATTGCAAATCTTGAAAACAACAGTAAAATAAAAATTTTGTAGATAGAATGAAAAGAACTTCTCCTTTCAGTATCACAGGAATGCTGCATAATTCCCTGCTCTGGAACTTAAAAATGACACTAATAATTTTCTAAGGCCATTTTCAATCAACCCTATAATGCACATTACCATGCTTCTCCCTCCAGACTGCTAAACATTTCCTCTACTTGCTCATGGTAGAGCTTTATCCCAGGCACTAGATGTTTGTGTACTGGATACCAAGGACCGTAGTACTAGCTGTAGTGTCTGTATCTACATGTGTATAAGGACAGTGCTGCACAGAAAAGCAAATGTGATACACACTTCTAGGGAACCAGTCAAAAAACCCGGATTGTACCTTATTATTAGTGGGGAAAACACCAAACTTGGACAAGTTATTATGGGCAAAGTTTAAAATAGATGTAGCTGTTCCTTCTGCTTGAAGAGGTTTGTTCTAGAGGATCTGACAGTTTCTCACTGCACTATGACAGAATATGAACACTATAGCTCAATCAGAAGAAGCTAAAAAGAGAATTATTTTTAAAGGAAATGTATTTTGAATGGAAGTGCAAACCAATGCTTTCAAAATAAAGATGACACATAAAAAGCAGGATTTGAAAACTAAATGTTAGTGAAAAACTATACAGTCTAATCTACTAGAAAATAATGGTAATGATACTGTGACAGGGAAATCCTTTAAAAAAGAGGTCATTGGTAAATAATCATTTTAAGACCAGTGATTTTACCTCTAAAAAATTCTTTTTAAGTGCTGCTTCACATCTTCTGAAAGAAGTTAAAGAGAATGGTAAATAAAAAGATAAAGAGAATGGTTCTATACTCCAGAGAAATAAGCAGACATACATACATGTGTATATTCTCTCTGCTCTTAAATTCTCCCCTAAGTGTCTGCTTTTGGTCACTGTCAAGACAGCATGCTGGGTTGGGTGAACTTGCAGTCTGAGCCAGAACACCCAGGAAGGTGCTGCATGTTGTATGGGTTTGGTTAATACCCAGAGCACTACATCCAGAGACTGTTCACATCTGTATTTTGAACAACAAGTTCCACTGAGATCTGGGAAGTAGCATGAATGGCTGCTGAAAGCTTCCCTGGAATAAAGTCCTGTCCTAGGTAGACTGTCCACTGACAAAACATACCTCAGAGCATCTCATTTTGCCCACCAGAGTGGGACAAACACCAGCAAATGAACTATGTCAAACTTCAGAGGGACAGTGGAACACTCCCTTAGTGCTGTGGCTCGCACTGAGTTCCAGCAAACACCTGTGGTGATTTAAGATGCAGCTGTATCTTCCTGACTGCCCAATCCCTTCTTTTATGGTTATTAACAATTACCAAGAGTGATATACAGGAGAATCTGTATGGTTCACTTATCCCAGATCCATTTGTCTGGTGTCCTGGCACAAACCCATTTTTATTAGACCAAGACTGGGGCAGTTGGGCCTGGGAACACATTTGAACCTGCCATCCCTGCTTCAGAGCACGACGGCTCTAGCAAAGAAGTCAGCATCAGGATTTTAATATTTTAAAGTCCTGCTGCCAGACCTGCAGGAGCTTGTCCATCAGAGCCTAAATGGAAGAGAAATGAGTAACTTTGGTTGAAATTCCCCTCATTAATTGTGTTAAGCAATATGATTCATTCCACAGGGCAGGAGCTCCCCTCCCTAACAGGCAGACCTGTATGCTTTCCAAGCTGTCCTTTCAAGTCAGTTGACTGTACAGGTAGAGATCACACTGATGTGCACTTCGAAGTGGAAAAGTCAGTTGACTGTACAGGTAGAGATCACACTGATGTGCTCCTCGAAGTGGACCAGGAGATACACTGTCTGCTTTAAGAAAGTCACGTTGGATGGCTAGGACTGATGGGGCACAAACAGTGCATGGTTTACTGCATAGCTACCTAATCAGAATTTAAGTTCTAGATCTGTACTCCTTCATACCTCATAGACCCTTTGAGGCAGCTTTTTTCATTCTGTATAATACTTTTATTAAATTCTGCTTTTCCACTGGTATGGACTGTCTTAGAGGTTAATTTTTTTCACAATATATTAATTTGGGGGTTCCTTCATGATCAGCTTAGAGCACAAACTGTTGTTAAAAAGTTGTGCAATTGAATGGTTAAACACATTCATTTATTAATGTTTCTCTAAAATATCTGAGATGGAAGCGTACAAAGTACCTTATAATATGAGCCAAGAAATATGAATTATTACAATTTATTACTCAGAAACCTATCCTTCTCCTTTCCTCAAAAGTGTTATTTACGGTAGTACCACTACATGTTAGCAGGTCCTTTTACCAAGTTACCATATAAAGATGGATGAAACAATTATTAATTTCTAAAAAGTCAGCTGAATAAAAGATGTTGCCAGTATAACAGCTCCCACCCTCACCTGCCTTAGTTGATTACACATCATTAAGAAAGCTGCAGCAACAAAATACAAATGCTTCTAGTGGCATTTTACATCTATCTGTTTATGAGAAAAGTTACAATGAAGATGAATGCACCTTAGTTTGGCTTTGCAAATTTAGCTAGTTATCTACAAATATGGGTATTTCTGAGTATTATTCTAAAGGTTTAGTTCTGGATCCCTGTTGGAGTGGGATCCGGACCCGGAGTAACGCTGAGTCTCAATATGAGTATGGTCGTTCTCCCTTATTCTTAGTGCTTACAAGATATATACAGATATTCACACAGAGTACGCGAGCGCAGCGGATACAGGATTGGTTTATTGCCCTTGTCCCAGTGTCCAGGGCAAACTGATGATTGGAGCAAGCAGGTGTCTGTCCAGATTCCGGGATGTTCCAGGGAGCTTGTTGACACCGGACTCAGAGCCGGTCAGAGCCAGCTCTGCCAGGCAGAGCTCGCTCCTTATCAGCAGTTCAAGGCTCAGTCACAGCTGCTGTAGGCCTCACACCACACCACCAGCTGGGTTGTCAGCTTCAAGGAAATCATGTCCCTTTTCACAGAGCCATTCCTCCACAGATCCCTATGGATAGCACTACGTCTTCTGCATAGAACCTAGATTGTCTTACTAGATTTGAATCTGATTCTGCAAACCCACATGCTTTTCTCTTTCTGTTCCATCTCATCCATACTAACAAGCAATAGCCATCAGACCTGCTCTCCCTTCCCACTAGCTGTTGTGTTGAGCTGATGGTTACTGTCACTAACACACCCTATGGAGTCTTTGCGGGCGCTGTTTTTACTGCGGTGTGGGTTCCTGTGTCTTTAACAGAAACAACCCTTCTCAACACTGAGGGACTTGGGAATGCATTAGATGAGAGCACAGAATCTCTAGAGGGCTCTCTTAAAATCTCTTAGATATGTAGCTGTGTTTAAAAGAGGAGCACAGCAATACAATGTAGAAAAGAATTCGAGGTTCATCTGTCCCATTGCCACTGTTCCTGTAAGGAAGTGCCTCTATACTGTAATAGATCATTCTCTTCCCTTGTGATACACTTATGCCATCTTTTCATAAAAAGCAGATTGTATGTATGACAAAACAAAGAGTAACATTGTAGTAAAATTTAGTCGCATTCTGGATCAACATGAACTTTGTAAACACAAGTTTGAGGGAATTTGTTTACTTAGGGTTGGGGTTTTTTTGCTGCACTTTAAGCCGCAACACAGATCTGAATGTACCTCAAGAGAAACCCAGAGCTGAACTGACAGTGTTCCAAGTGTAGAACTCTTCTATTCTATATAAAGCATTATGAAAACCATAAATATTTTACTCCTATGACTGTTGGTTCAACACTTGCCTGCAGTACTTGGTCAGGATCTTCAGGCTAAGCCCACCCATTTTAACATCAGAAAGACTCTGAATATTGTCACACTAGTTGTGATGCTGTTTGCATTGGTAAACACAGTTTCTTGCCTTGCAGGTGGTACTGTGAAGGGAAGGAGCTAGAAAACTCACCCGACATTCAAATTATCCAGACAGGTGATCAGCACTCACTGATTATTGTTGAAGCTTTTGAAGAGGACACAGGACGTTACTCATGCTTTGCTTCGAACATCTATGGCACAGACTCCACTTCTGCAGAGATTTACATAGAAGGTAATGTCAGAAGTGTTGCAGAAATTGATTGCTGAAATTAGTTGTACAGGATTAAGATACAATGATGCATTTTCCATGCTAACCATGTGACAGTTTTGCACAAAACATGCATAGCAGCAGGTCAACACTTCTCATCATTGCTAACATCTTTATTGGCCTGTGAAACACCCTTCAGACAAGGGACTGCCCTGTACATACCATTTCATTGTGTTGTTTCCCAGAGATTTTATGTATCTGACTGCAAGACTAAAGTCTAAAAATACTTAGATTCTGATGCCACTTTGTATTCTTTGTCTGTGGAACACTACAGAAGTATGAGAACCTAAACTTTGTGCCTAACTCTTATTAATCCTTTCTCCCTACAGTCATTATTGCAAATTGAATATAGGACAGCTTCATCTTAACCCACATTTGGGACCTTGCAACCAAAATACATATGCCATCAATTTCAATACTTGCCCAATAGATGCTATAAATAAAACAGAATATATATATATATATCTATGGAGATTTAGGTGTCTTTTCTTTCTCTTTATGGTTTTAACATACTGAAAATAGATACCTTAATATCTATTTATTATAATTATTTTTAACACTTTTGGGATAAGGTTTCAGATTGCATCCACCCTTGTGCTAACAGGATTACTAATCCAAAATACACATATAGAGCCTTTTTTCCCCTTGATTTTTTCCTTTCTCAGGCTGAGTAATGCACTCAGCACCATCACTGACCGCAGTGGGACCATTCACAAATTAAAGCACTGCTCTACTTAATACAAAGTGAATTTTGTTCTACTGTTATTGTTCTTTCACGTCTCTAATCTGACAGTTAAAGGACAAATCCCCTGGCATTAATGGGAGATGTCTGTGCTTGGCAGAGGTTTAGCAGCTCTTGAGAGGGGCCACAGTCTGCTTTTACCTCATCCAGTGGGTGCTGGATGGAAGCCTTGGCTGATAGAGATGCTCACTGGCAGAAGCTACAGAGAAAATATAACTTCCAAGCACAGTGAAGGCTGAATCAGAAATGTCAATTGTCTCAGTGAGAGAGCTGTTAGTAAACTGAGCTACAAGGCACTAGTTTGAGAACAGCAGCTATGATTCCAGCTCTCTCTCTCTTTTTTTACCCATTTTCTTTTTAGACTGGCATTATCAGGTGTCTGAGATAAGAAAACTCATATTTGATTCACACCAACCATTGCAGAGTAAATCCTAGTGGCATTTAAAAAAGAACCTGAGGTAGACCCAGGTGTACATTCACTCTGGGATGCTGTTTTCTTCATTTCAATTCCATCTCATCCCAAATCTGCTTTCTATCCATAACAGTTCTGCATGTTGCACAGTATGCAATGCTGGTTCCTTTCCCCTGCAATGTGATCTTTTGTTTTGGCACAATTTTATCATAAATATACATAGAATGCTCTAGAGGAAATCTGAGTGAATGTTTGTATCATTCATAGATATTCTCCAAGAACCCCTTGGCTAAATGATTTCTTTTTTTTATAGGAATCTCTTCTTCTGACTCTGAAGGTGAAATCATCAAAGATGAAATGGATCAGTAGGTTTAAAATCAATAATATTTTCCATACTTTTTTACAGTTAAAAAACCCCACAAGTGTAGATATTTCAGTTTGCAAATTCCAACACATTAGGCTTCTGTTTAGGATTTGTTTGGATCAGGTTTTGTTTGTGTGCTGTTTGCTTTACAAATATTGAAGGAACAAACGTTTGTTTGTTTGTGTGTCTTTAACCTCAGCTTAAGAATTGAAACTTTAATACTAAATATAAACATAAGAGGAAAGATGTTACCTTAAAGCTTGAACTGCTAAAATTAATTTACCAAAACAGAAGTCATTTGACTAGAACCAACCTAAACGCTGATTTAAGTGTCTGACTTGGACAAAGAATGTAGTACAATTTCTCACAGGAAAATACAGCATTTGGGCAGAATATGGGTATAGACTGCATATTCAGATTTAAGCCAAGGAAATTAACAGATAGGCACCTGAAATGATGGTATAAAAGACTACTTAATTGTTTAAAAAAGTGAGATGTAATCTAAAACCTGGGAAATAAGCTTTATTTTCCCTAAATGAAATCCATTCCCTGTGCATTTGGAACCTGATCCAATGCTGTTACAGTCAACAGTCTTTCAGAATCAAACTCCTTCTCTTAACTGGAAGGGGAAAGCTAAAATAATCACTCTTTGATTTTAAACTACTTTCTATGCACAAATTTAGCTCTAAAAGCAACAAGTGCTTTATAAAGAGGAAATCTTAATCAGTTTTTTTTCCATTATTTCATAAGGAGAGTTATCCTCGTTACTAATGTAATTTTCTTTTCCAATTCAAATACAAACCACTAGAGTGTGTTTGATTGAAGACCTCCGGCTGACAGCAAATCCTGAGTTAGGTGATTTTTACTTCAAAGTCACAAAATACTCCAGATTGAATTGGTTTATGGACTTTGATAAATGTAAGGATTTAATATAAAACTAAAGATCAAGATGATCTCAAAGATTTGGGGAGAAATTGCCAAGTTTTCCATAGTTCTACCTCAGACTTGTCCAAATGTCTCATGCATATTTTTTTTTCATATTCATCTCATTAGTGTCAATGTAGTGTTGACCATGAGCCTGATCACTTGGTGGCACGTCTAAGTTACTGACCTCATTAAGCTGTGAAGTAATCTTTTTCTCAGAAAAACAAACAAATGCTGCTCTGACACTGCAGCAGGATGTCCTCAAATGATGGCACTACGAGAGATCGGGTTTGGGTCAGACACCAGCTGTCATCATACGAATCTGAACACCTGTAATTAAAGGGAATTCATATGAGAACAGGTGCTAAAAGAAGTTCAAAAGAGAAATCAGTGATCACATCCGTTGTATTTTCACTCTGGGCAAGGCCTCCTCTAGTCTGAAGGCTGGCTTTCCTGGGGGGACCTGTGGACCTCAGAGGGAATAAATAGAACATCTCTTCACTGTCTGCATTATCTTACTTAACAGTAAAATTAAGTAAGGTCAACTCTTATACTTCCATATGAAAGCAATCTACAAGAAGTGAAGAGGTGCCAACCTGTACACTACCAACACTGCATGATATGCTGGTCAGAAGCATGTCTCTTTTTTTGATCTTTCAGCAATAAATTATTGAATCTGTGTCCAGACAAAAGATGGTATTATCATTACCTTACAGGCCCACATCTTCATACAAGAGAAACTAGCACTGTCCTCTGTGAAACTAGCATTGCTTTTTCATGCTGCTCAGAGCTGGTTACAGTAGCTTTCAGGCCACAGCTGGGTTAATCCATGGGCCATTTATTGCATTTGGTGTGACTGAACTAGGTCTGAGGTATTAGAGTGGCCAGATACACAGGCTGACTCCTATCAAATGCAGTTTACCTAAGAGTACACATCAGTTTAGGTCAGTTCAATCCCAGAAGTGAGGCTGGGGCTGAATGTAACGGAGACACAGAACCAAGGGACACACACAGAGCACTAACTTCCAGATGGAGAATTGTTCTTGGTTAATATTTCACAGCAAACCAAAGCCAGCCGAAACCTACACGAATGTGGAATCTCCTGCTCTCAGGACTGAAACCAAGCACCAAGAACCCTCCAAAGCACCATCAGCTGTTGTTCAGCCTGTGTCTGTACCTGTCCAGACTCTATCAACACCAGTTAATCAGGTAAGGGACACAACATGGTGAATTTCAAGGACCGAAAGCAAGCTCTTAGAAACATGTTTCTTCTACAGTTTGTGACTCCGAACCCAAAATTTTCTAGTTTTTGCTTTTGCTGCTGGACTTCAGCTTGGAACCTCGCAACCACACAGTACACCGAAGAGATGTCCTGCCTGCCAGGTAACCTTTAGCCCCTGGCAAAGGGCAGGGAGGTTGCAGGTAGTGAGAAGAAGGAGCAGCTGCCACTGGCTCAGCCAGCGGTGGGAACTCCTGTGTGCTCCAGCAGGTCATGGACTGCACACCACGAAGGGCACAGCTCACCTCACTGGCCTCTCTGCGTCGCACACTGACTCATTCACTCTCAGCAGTGACAGCCTTTTCCTCTCCCTTGCTACAGAACTCACTTGAAATCTTTTTCTTTCAATGAAACTTATTTTAAGCTAAATAATTTCACTACTACATGTACTATATGTAGCTATGCTTGCTTGCCACACAGCATTTTAATATCCATATCAGAGAGTTTCTCATTGATGTTAGCATGCATTTTGAGTCCTTTCTGTTGCTGTCAGAATACCCACAGCTGTAAATATGGCTCCTCTTTCTGCATAGAAAAGAGGAACAATATTTCCTTAAAACTGAAAAATAGAATATATTTATTACTTACTGAATATATTTACTATTTGCTTACTTATTATTATTAAAATATATTTACTTAAAACTGAAAAGCTGATGAGAAACTCGCATTACATTGCCTTCTCAATGCTTCTGGCCTAGAATTAGGTGGTAACCAATAAACAGATACTGAACAGGTGAAGCAATGCATGTTTGCTTTTGAGTACATGAGGATAGAACTAAGCCTCTGCAACATTTTGCCATTTTGGCAGAAGCTGCTTAAGTCAAGAGTAAGTTATCTCAAAAATCATCACTTTTAATCTTTTTGACTCACAAGACACCATCTGTGTAATTTCGTTCTATTTCCTGAGATACCAAATCACTAATTCTGCTGTTCTGGGGCAACTCATGTTACACTAAAATAAAAAACTATTAAATAATCAATCTATATAACGAGGTTTTCCAGGAGGAGAATAATTCTGTTCTGATTTCACTGAGTAGGATCAACAGTGTGCTATCCCACCTCTGTAAATGGTTTGGTTCTGGCAAAGGAGAAGAATTACAGCAGCAGTCTCACACATGACTTAACGTTTCCTCACTAACATCCATAAATATTTTGTAAGTAAAACTTTTTAAAAACAGACCATCACCAAACAGCCAACGCAGATTTTCCTTAATGAAGTATTAACAAACAAAGTTATAATTCACTGCCATTAATCCTTGCCACGAGGAACTCGATAAGGCAATAAGCAATAACATCATTGCTGCTGTTATCCCATCCAGGAAAATCACCAGCAGTTGTCTACAAGAGAGACTTTCTATTCATTGGATGAAATATTTTGCTTTGGACTTCACCCACCAAAATCTCTTTTGTCTCATTCCAAAAGCATGTTTCTCCTGTATATGAAAAAATAACACCTGTACACCTAAACATCATCTTGTGATGTTTTGCAATCTGCAGGCTCTGAGCCACACTAACTATTTGCAAGGACTGGATGGAAGACCTATAATTGCAGCTCCTGTATTTACAAAGGTAACTTGTTCTATGACATATTTGAAAATTAGAGGTCAATTAACTGGAGAGAGAATTACAAAATGTCTAGTTTTGAAAGACAGAAAGAGGAATTATGCATTTTTAAGCCATTCAAGGATTTAAGTGGCTTTATTAAATCTTACTGAAATCAGTCTTACTTCCAGACCACTGAGACATTTACTGACTGCCTATTCATTTTCTCTATTAGATGTTACAGGATATTTCAGCTTCTGAGGGACAGCTTGTTGTCTTTGAATGTCGGGTGAAAGGAGCTCCTTCCCCAAAGGTTGAATGGTACAGAGAAGGAACACTGATAGAAGATTCTCCAGATTTTAGGATATTACAGAAAAGTACGTTTCTTGTGTGAAAATATTGTGTCTAATAAAGCACAGGCAAGTAAAAATATTACTAATACAGCAACACTTCGAATTTCTTATGGCAATGGTAAGAACTATATAATCTAGATTTGTGGCAATAAATCTGGTTTTCAGAAGCCAAAACTGTGCATGAATTGATCTGCATACTCAACAGGTAGCACTTGTCTGAGATTCCCCCAACTATTGAATTGTTTTGCCTTCTGCTTTGATTCCTTTGCCACTTCAATGTCCTTTTCTAATTCATGCATACTTCTGCTGTTTAGTTTTGGGTTTACACCATTTATGTAGCATTCCATGGCCTGTAAATCCTTCATCTTCCAGTTAATTGCCATTACAATAGTGCTTATGGGCAGTGGATAGCTTATTTATCCCCAGCAGTAACCTGATGTACATGCTATCATGCTTACACACACATGTATGCACATGATACATGGCAGGTTGCAAACATATTCTTCTACTTTAATTTTCAAATGCAGTTTCAAAACAGCTTCAGTTTTCACATAAGTCACTGGAATGCTAAAATTGTGAAAATTCAACAGAAATTCCTTAAATACCACACCAAACCAAACCTGAGCAAAACAATGGTTTATCATAACTCGGTACCCTGTGCGTGATAGTTTCAGAAAATGTCTTCAAGGCACAATACAGTAGTGCTAATATTGCAAAAAAATACTTTGTGCAATTTATTTCCTATGCATAGGTTCAGAAGTGTTCATACTGTTCAGTGGCTTTGACATATCACTGAGTACAAGGCTTGGCTGTCTCCACCACCCCTTAAACAGAAAATTGGATCAAAAGGAGTATTCTGTCATATTGAGAAGGTCAAATTTTCTATTTAGTGCTTAGGAAAAAAAATATGGGCAAAAGTAACTATATTCAGTCTAATAATTCTACTCTTCTTCCCTCTAGAACCACGATCTATGGCTGAACCAGGTGAGGATCATCAAAAGGCTCAGAATTTTTTCATTATAAAAATGTGGTGATTCACCCTCACAAAATATCAATTATTGAAAGTCCATAATTTAATTTATGTAATGTCTTCTTTTTCCCATGTTCTATAGCTATTTTTGAGTTGCATTTCACTGTAGATTGTTCCATAAATATAAAATTTGAATTAAAGGTGCCTTTCGAAAAAAATTTTTCCCTTCCACTTTGACCCAGTTCTAACTCAGGATTTAAATGTTACCACCTTATGAGCTAAATATTAATGAAATTAATGTGTGAGGCTCCCTTGTACATCTGAGGTTCAGAAGTACACCAGATGAGGTAGGACTGAGCTATTTTTATCCGGCTCACCAGTTAGGGAACATTGCATCAGATGGTTAGCCATGTCAGCCATTCCCTGTGCTCCCTACCAGCGTAATATGAGAGTACCACATCAGGTGTTCCACCCCTGGTATCAGCAAATCCTACCAATGTGGCTGGATCCACTACTCTCTAGGGTCACAGCAGAATGTAGGCTAATTCACGTGACTGGAGCAAAGGAGCCATATAGATTTCGATTACTTCTCCATTAGATCACCACTCTCCTTCTTATGCTTTTCACTATTAAAAATATAAAGCTGCCCCTCTAAAGATGGAAAATTACCAAGGGACTATGGATTCTTATAGAATATAAACCTCTGTAACTCTTCTCCTTGCCCTATTAGAAACATTTTACCCCAAAAGGTGTCTTGAAAGACATTCCCTCCCTCTGAGATTTAGGAATGAAAAATTGGAGCTTCTTCCAGAACCCACTGACACTGTTCCATTACTGTCCAGTGGCATCACTGCTGAGTAATGTGAAGCAGTTCTTAGAGGATAATCAGTGGGGTGCAGTTGTCACAGCCTCATCACCTGCTGCTCATTCAGAAGGAATCTGGATTTTCATGCATGCAGTGGTTGGCAAATCCAAGCACAATAAACTAGATACTATAATGCCTTAAATTAGTTCTGCTATAATAGTACTATAATAAACTCTTATTCTGCTAGAGTTGATAGCAAACACTGTTGCTGCTAGATTTTCCTCAGTGATGACCTGAAACAATCAAGTTTAAGCGTGGCATGGTCTTCTACAGAAATACTCATAAAATATTAATGCTGTGGGGTTTTAGGAATGTTTATTGCAAAATGGTAGCAAAACAGTCACTGACTAGGTGAAGAAATGTTATCATCCCACATGTCAATGCCCTTTAGGTGTCACCCTCCCTCCCGCTCCCAGCTATCCACCCAGAGATTTAAAATCCCACCACCATAGACATTTACCAGCTGGCACTGCTGCCCAGACGTGTCAGATGCGAGTCAGACAGGAATGGCATAACCCAGACTGACTTCTCAAAGTGGAATATAATCCTTGGGAGCACAATTTTGCTAGCACATTTTTGGTGCCAATGAGTAGTCTTCACAAAGAAATGAAAAGGTAACTTTCTCTAAGCACAATTAGCACAATGCCCTCAATCTGACTGCTGTAAAATACCAGTCTGTATGTATGTGGTTTGTATTTCTCCTCCTCACAGAGTGACTCCGCTGAATTGTTCCCAGCTAATTACAACCAATCTTATGCTTATATTTTAGTGAGTTGTGAGTATAAAGTACGTTATATTTTTCCAAATTACATTTTTAGTCCTTCAGTCTTAATTCTGTACTCCATGTGCTTAGGAAAACATTTTCAAATGTTTTCCACATACTCCTGACACCTGTTCTTCTCTTCCACTGGGCATGCTGGAGCACAGAGGGTACCAGCTGCTGCAGACAATGCTGGTAACAGCTGCTGCACACAAAGGCTGCCAGAATTGATAATACTGATGAAACTGGAATCAAACTGAGCAAGGGGGAAGACCTTAAGGAAATCTCCCCCAGGGTAGTCAGGGTTTTGTTTTGCATGTTTGTTCACTGCATGTTCACTTCAAGTGCTAATAATGGTCTGATTCTTTGCAGAGGAAATTTGTACCCTCGTTATTGCTGAAGTATTTTCAGAAGATTCTGGCAGTTTCACCTGTACTGCAAGCAATAAATATGGCACAGTATCCAGTATAGCCCATCTAACTGTCAAAGGTAAGAGTTTGTGTTAGTCCTTTGCTCCCTAGCAGATCTAAACAGCATTCTGGCAGTTTCACCTGTACTGCAAGCAATAAATATGGCACAGTATCCAGTATAGCCCATCTAACTGTCAAAGGTAAGAGTTTGTGTTAGTCCTTTGCTCCCTAGCAGATGGAAACAGAGCTCTTTATGCTGCCAAGACACTGAGCAGTTAGGTGAGCAAAGTACAGATAAAAGCACAGTGTACTGTTGACTCTAATTCAGCTCAAGTTCTGGCAATATTCTTCATAACTAAAAATTTTGAGAATTCTCTGAAAAGCAAGCTTGTATTTCAAATACATTAGTGGAATGCATGGGGCACATGGCTGGAGACCACTGCTTGATCTTCCAAACTGGAAGTGTGTCTCTTTTCCCTCCACCTTTACAATACTCCTTTTTTGAAGGGAATTTTTGTTAAACAAACAAGGTCAAATAACTCAGTCCAGCAGCTGGAAAGACATCAGAGTGAGTCTTTTGAACTGTAACTTTTGCTATTTCATTTCACAAGGATTTATGGTATTTGTGTCACCAAAAGTCTGACATTTACTCTTTCAGCATCTGAAGGCAGTAGTAATGCTGCTGCCCTTCACACGATGAGCTCAATCAGCTTCGTTGCTACTGAACAACAACCTCCCCCACATACTTCTTCCCATCATGTAGTAAATCAGACACCCAAACCTAAACTTGAAGGTGTCCTTGTGAACCACAATGAACCCAGATCGAGTTCCAAGATAGGGCTCCGTGTGCACTTCAAGCTGCCTGAAGATGATAAAAGAAGTGAATCGTCATCAGAGGATGGACCTGGTGCTACAAACCAAATCAGACCCAACTATTTCCCAGAGAGGATAAATGGACAGCCAACGAAAACACCAGAGCCAACATCGCCATCCAAGGAACCTCCTCCAGTACTGGCTAAACCAAAGCTGTAAGTAATCAAATTCTAAGTCTCAGGAACATTACTGATATCACAGAACAAAAAGACAGTTGGGATCACATGGCACTGGCCCAATTAACCACATTCTTAGAAAACACATTTGACATAGCTAGATTTTTTTTCTGTATATCTCTCCCAGGAGAAGTGTTCTCCGATTTTAAAAGGAGTGTGTTTTCCCTTTGAAATGTTATTAATTCCACACTGTTTTCTGCTGCAATCAAAAGGTGAAAAACACTGCTTTTATGCAGGCAAAGTAAAAGCAGGTTCTTCAAATACATCTCCCTCCATTCTGGGTATGGAATTTTGTCTCACACACAGTGCAGACTAGCAGCCAGTGAGCAGCTGTTGCTCTGAAGGCTCCGTGACTTCTGTGCCTCACTAACGTAACACAGATGAAACACTTGGAAATGTCTGACACTGTGAAACCACTTGAACTGTAAAACACCTGTATCATCAGTGCACTGTGAGGCCTCAAGGGGAAAGCTGAAGAAGGGTCATTTTCTTAGAGGAAAATTTATGGAATTCACACAGAAATTTATTAAGAAATGCCTTTTCAGCATTTTTTAAACCTCCCACACATAGTTTAACAAAAAGCATGCAGAGTCCTTCATTTCAGTTCTTAAACAGGCAGAAGCTAAAGGCTCAGGAAGGACTTTATAAAGCAATTCACCGGCACTCCTAAGAAGGGATGCAATTTCATAGCATAACATTACAAGGAGGAGACAGAACTTACATACCATGAGGCAGAGGAAGAACTTGGGAGCACTTTTTTTTTAATTTGTGAAGGCCATATTCACTTTCAGAGCTATAGTGTGTTTAAGGGGAGTGCCAAAGCAGTATTTAAGCTGTACAGTGCTTGCATAACACAGAATTTCTCTCAGACGTGCACTGCCAAAAAACCTCGTAAAAACGGAGTGCTTTATTCTGCAGGTGTCTATATCAGGGACACAAAATCAGGACGACACAACTTCTAACTAACATTCTACTTTTTGCAAGCTTGAAATTGCTGTCTTTATCTACCTTTAATGTGATTTTTGCTTAGTACATTATAGAAACAGTAATTCTTTCAACTATAAAGAAGTTCTGTTGACCATGTATTTAGTTTCTTACTACCAGTTGTGGTTGGTCTCTACATTTTTCACTTTTTATCAGTAGTTATTTAATACTCAATAGTTTATCACATGATCATTTTCCATATCCTCTATGTCCTTTCTGGTTTTGGAAGGGAAAAGGTTAGCCTGTTTTTCATGTGCTGTATTTCCATATATATGATAACTAAATAAACCACTTGACAAAGGCAAATATTTTTCCTTAATTGCAAAGTAACAAATCCCTGAAGGCATATCCAATAGATAGCATCCAGAGACATGCAAGTCCCCTCTGAATGAAACACTCCTGCCTGTCACTGAATGTCAACACCACCTGAACTGTGTTGGCAATCTCTCTTAGGGGGGATTATTACAAAGCTTATCAGTCAAAGTGCTGGTTTCAGAACCCACTTTAACAGGAGGTCAGTAACTGCAATCTGGTTTACAAATGCTCATTTACAACATGATACACCAAATGTCACTCTTAGTAACACAGGCAGAGAAGTACTAGAGCGGAATTTGACAATGCTATCCCTTCAATATCTTCAAGTAAGATTTATATTTCACATGTAAAAAGGCAAAAATTATCTTCAGTCAAATAATTTTTAGACCAAAATATTTGTGCCTCTGGCAAAGAAGAGGAGAGGCAGGAAAATTTTATTTTAGCAGCAAACTAATATCATGCACTTCTCATAATTTTACAGAATATGCCAGGTAGCAGTTTCCCCTATCCTTTACTGCATCAAGGGACTAGAATTTTTCTCTCACAATTCATATATGAAACTGCAGTCAACCAGCACATTCAGGGCTCATAACCAACTTTGCTCATCTTTATTTTATGTGCAGTGATCAGAGCCAGTTAAAACAGCTCCACAACCAGGTCTTGCTTGAACAACAGCAGATGCATCAGGCATCTATAAGAGAGCTGTCATTCAACACAGTTTCACTGAATTCTGCTACTTCACTCCATCAACAGTCCACCTCAGCTCTGTACAAGCAAAGCTCAGGATCTGCTCCACAAGCTCCTGGCTACAGCCGCCCCAAGCAGTTCTTGCCATCACAAATCTCACTGCTCGCCAGCTCCTCCGCCAGCTCCTCAGCTACAGCGTTCAGCGACATCCCCCAAGGAACTCAGAGAACAAATAACATGGAAAATTTCACAGGAAACCCTCCACCTCCCCAGCCAAGGTCTTCAGGAGGGTTTACATACAAAAGCGAACAGTCTCTACCAAGCCCTAAGGAATCCGTGGTGACTCCAGTAACACTTTCTGCATCTAGTGTAAAACAGTTTCAGCCACAGACTGTGACTCCTACTCCTATCTCCCCAACCGGACGGATTCAGAATCCAGTAGCTTTCCTCAGTGCTGTTCTTCCTTCACTTCCTACTGTGCCATCAACCAATGCTATGGGACTGCCCAGAAGTACACCGGCCACGTAAGTAGCATAAGCCATCTGCACTGAAGCAGGGACAGGAAATACTCAAAGGAAACTAGGATGTATTTCTGTTCATGGGTTCAATGGGGGATTCACTGAAATGCAAGTCATGCATAAAATATGTGAGTTATTCATATATTCTTGTCATTGCATCGAACCTTTGCATTCAGTTGAGAAAGGAGGGGATAGTACCTTCTATAATAAGTTACATCAAGGGTTAAGATAAATTCAAGATAGAAAGCTGTGAGTTTATAAGCAGATAAGTGCAAAACTTAGAGGACTCAGAAATTCGTAAGACTGTACTAGTGGGAGAAAAGAGATTTCATGAGTTTGCAGGATAAGTCACTCCAAGACCATTTACTTATATGAGCTATAAAACCATTCTTACCTATTGTTAGCAACAAGTAAAGTTTTAAAAGGTACCTCACAGTGTAAGCTTTTTTTTAGCCCAGGTAAATCTAAGAAATAACGTATGTAAAGGTATTTTTCTGGTTGCAGTACTTTCTATATTTGAAGTCCCCCAGAAAATATTAAGGAGGGTTAATGGTTTGCACATAAACACTTTGACATAAACACTTTGACATCCAGCTATCATCCAAGCAAGTAAGGATGATGATGTACTGGCAAGGTTGTGGCCTTAAGAGTTCCTCCTTTACTGGCTGAAGTGAATATCCCTTTTGTGGACTACATGAACCCTGTCTTAGCACAGCTAGCACCAGTAGATAGATAGAACTACTTACCCATCGAACTCCAAATCCTGCACAAAGTAAGGAACACTACCCCTTTTGTCAATGGTACAGTTCAAGGTAGTGATAGCCATCACTAAGTCACAATCTGCTGACTATCCTGCTGATACTACATCAACCGATTTGTTACTGTAACAGAACAATGTGCCCCTGTATGTCTAACGTGGTCAACTCTGTGTGCTCAGAAATCCTGCCTTCAAACCACTACTGCACTCCTACTCACAACCCTCTCAGCTGCCCAGCATAGCCACGTCGTCTCCGTCACCCTGTGGCATGTGCCTGGACACCTTCCTGGCCTTGGCATCCTGACCAGGCACACATCAAACTATAAGGTTCACAGTGAAGGTTTTAGCTACAGCCAACTCAAGCCTTCAACCTGCTTTTGCAATGCTACAACAGCAAGACAAAATTAACTGCAACTACCACCAGTGACCTTCCTTCCCTTCAGAGCTGGTGCACAAGTGCTCGAGCGCTGTTCTTTTGGCATTATTGACACTTAACCCTTGCAAAGCACTTTTTTTTATCCCACTGCTGCACAGGCATTACCAAGTAAGTCATTACAATATGCCTACCAGGCAGAGTAGTTAAATATTGTTTTCTTCGTTTCACCTTTCCTGGGTTCCAGCCCAGAGCTGAATTCCCACACAACTAGAGCTCATCATGCTGAGATTCAAATCTTGACCTGTGCGTGGAAGAGAATCTAAGTGAGGGCGCAAAAGCTCAGGAAGGAACCTCAATGGTGTCTGTGCTAATCTGTGAATACCTATTGAAGCTTCAGCTTCCTTTTTTGGCATTAATAATTATAGTAATTTTGATGAATGATTGATAGCTCACTGTGTCTGCAGAACAACAAAAGGAAGATACCTTGCACAGCAGCCATCAGTTATGCCTTTACCTAGAACCCCTGTTACTAAGACCCCAGTGCCTGGTAAAGTACCAGAATGTTGCACACTCTCCAGTAGTGTCCTGCTGTGTGAGACTCTCACAGTCTCAGGACAGACTTATTTAGGAATTTAACTATTTTCAAACCTCACTAAAATGAAACAGACTACATCTGTTAAAAAAACCCCACAACTCCTCATTTTAGGTGTCATAAAAGTATGAGAGAAATGAAAGAAGTAAAAGTGCATGGAAAGTATAAATAATCAATGAAGATGTGAGATAAAGATGAATGTGAAATTATATTAACTTTTACATTATTGCTTGATATTCAAGTATTGTACACCTAAAGTAGCACCTACACACATTTCTAGAGTATTTACTGTGACATCATTATTGCAGGACAAATGGAATGTAGATGCTTATTATAGTATTATAATGCTTATTTTCTTTAAGATATGTTTTTAATTCCTACTGGCTTGGGAACGGGAAGCACCATTAAGATAATACCCAAAAAAATCCAATCCTGTATTGTGCTTTGGCTTCTAAACAAATAAATAACAGGTTCCTCCAGACACCTGAAACGTAACATACCATGTCACACAGGTGGCAAAATAGATATACTGGTTGCTGCATGTTAGTATCAGCATTTTCTTTTCATAGCCCAACCCAGGGATTAACAAAGAAAAGTCTGAAGCCTCTGCCATTAGCAACAGATGATTCTATTCGGGAAAACAAAGCTGCACTTGTGAAGGACCTGGAAAGAAAATTGCATTTCCAAGAGGATGGTAATCAACCTAGTGCTCAGCAGGTAAGAAAACTGAGTGTTAAAATAAATTTCACTCATGAGCAAGATATGTTTTATGTGAAACCAAAGGTGCTGAGCTGCTACACTGCTTTGCCAGGTGAGCTCTCATGGTAAGTACTGGTTTGCAACAGCAAACTGGGGCTCTCTGCAGGAAGCATGAGCGGGTGCAGCTGTAGAAAGGTTCTTTGTAACTGAGCAGCACGTTTAATTCTTATCATCTCAGACTGGTAGGAATGTAACACTTTTTTTTTTTCTTGGAAGCTTCTGGACACTGGCTTTGATTTTTTCACTTCACAAGTTGCTCAGCTCTGCACATATACACATTCATGTACTCTATAACACAAAGAGTAAAGTAATCAAACTGTTTAGGAAAAGGTTTTTGTTTTTCTTTCAGTTGAATGGGGTTTCAATTTTTAGCATTAAACCTATTTTTCCAAATCTTCAGACTTATACAAATTGACTGAGACTTCATGGGAACTTTATTATTGGAGTTTAGCAAACTTAGAAGCCTTTTCCAAAGTTCAAGAAACTAAATATCAATCCATTCTTAATTGGAATCAATAAATTCACTGGATCTGTGCACCATCTATGAACTTAAGGAAGACATAAAAAATAATGAAATAGTATTTTGAAGATGAATTCACTGTAAATCAAGTTCAACCATCCTTGACTAACAGTAGGACACTCTAAGGACTGCTAGATAGCTGTTTTGTGTGTAGGTGATTATTCTCTCACCTTGGCCATGGAGACCTCCATAGCTGTTCCCCCAGCTCTGACTTAGCACAGCAAATAAGGGTTCACCCTGATCCGTCATCAGCCAGGGAACTTCTCACGACATCCCGCAGCCCTTCTGACACAGAACATGCAAAGAGAAGCAGAAAGACCTGGAGTCTCTGGAGCAAATTACCCTCTGTGGATAACTGAAGTGTAACCCCCGTTTTTCTGATTTTGCTGTTGACCTTTCTTTCTGACAGATCACACTGGCAAAGCACTTCAAGTAAAACAACTGACAAGCAGTATGTTTTGCAGATGAACCACAAGTGTTACAATTTGTACTTGCTATGGCAGTAAGACAAATTATTTAGAGAGCTGCTGTGAAATACCAATCAGTCTTTCAAGTTAACTGCATGACAACCCCTTCAGAAATGATGATCACTACTAGTGTCAAAGTTATCTGCTGACAGCAAAAGTTATTTATACACTTATTTGCTATTCCGTATGGGACCAAATCTAAATCTTGATTCTCAAATTCCTCAAACACTGAAAAAGCTCAAAGCTGGCACTTCTCTAATTGCTACAGTAATTAGAATGCCAACGGCAATGAACTAAAAAACTATTTTAGAAGTGCTCCGTAAAAGTTCCCTCGTTTCCTCTCAGTTCCCACCTTCGATTGCTTCTGATTTTACTCTTCCACATCTGGGAAAAGCATTGCTAGGCTCCACTGCCCACTCCAGCAAATTCAAGTCTGAGTTTTCTCCTCAGTGAAGGCAGTGATTACTTAAACAGATGAAAGGATGAACAGTATTTTCCAAAATTCCTATTGCTTTACAGTATATAGAACAATCAACATCATGAGAATAATCTGTTGGGAGTGCTGAATTCACACCTATAGATTTTGTCCCGTTTTTTCCTCTTTTAGTTAACATGGCATTAAAAAGGAGAAATTCTCATTCCATACATAGCATATCTGTATTATTGTAATGGTAGGGAAGGGCTTATTCCCTTTCTCATAGATACAAATGCAAGTCTCCTCTGTGTGAGAGATCACTGCACAAGCAGTGGAGTACAGCATCCATTAAGAATCTCAAATGTTGGTTTCCTTATATTTTCTACATGCTACTTTAAAAATTCCTTCTCATAAAATGTGTCCAATGGTGTATTTTTATTTAGAGAATTGTACTGTGACCCTAGGTTTCAATAGTAGTGTTTGGTCTCATTTCCAGTATCTGCAGAGCATGCAGGCAGCCTCCAGAATGGACACTGCAGATGACAAGCCTGTGCTTTAAAGTACTGGTAGTGTCTTGTCTTACTGTATAAAGTTCAGAGATGAACAGGAGTGATTTACATCCCAGTGCTCTACTTATGATCTAAAACTGACTTCCATATGAAAACTATTTAGCTAACAAGCTGAGATTTTCCTAAGTGTCAGCATTATGTACTCAGCATGATATCTAATAATCCAGATGTACTCCTTCTGTTTCATCCAGTACACTATTCATCACCAACAATAAAGAAATCCAGGACCAGAACATAGTTGGTAATTTTGCTGATGCTGTATGAGACAGAACAAATTAGCCTTTGGGCTACTACAGCTATGACAATCATGAAGTGCTGACAGAAATGCAAATATGACTTTGCTAGGATTCTAGCTGCAACTTTGATCAAGTACATGTACTAACAAGCTGTTGTTTTTACCAGACAAAAACACTATACCTCTCATCATATTAGGACTGCTGGAAAAAAAATGTGGTTCAGTTACACCCAAACATCTTTAGTCAGATTTGCTCAGTTCTTTCAAACAGAAGATACACTAAATGAGGATTGGCTTGATGAAATCACAGGAAGAGGTTAAAACAAATCCCCGGATACAGGAGACCTAACTCAGTTTCTTCCTTGGCCTGAGGACAGTAGTATTGATAACTCAGAACTCCTGTACTGACAGGCTGACTCTTTGCAGTGGGTATATGTAGTGTTGGTGCTGTCCCGGGTTGCACAAATCGTTTAAGCATTCGTTATCAGCAGGAGAACAGCCTGGAAATTCCACCTTTCCAAACAGCTCCTGTAACACAAGACCTGAGCATTTCTCTCACTTTCCCCCTCTCAATTAATAAAACTGAGGACTTTCAGGCAGTGTGGAACAGGCCCTCCTTGAGCAGGACACTTCAGAGAGCACTTTGGCATAATGGTTAGGGCTGTTTGAGGAAGTTGGTAGAATGCTTTCTTCCAGTGTGTGTGGGGGAAAAGAAACAGAGACAGGCTGAGAGAGACGTAGAAAGAAAAAGAGAATTGCTCTCCTGCCTAGAAACTAGGACGAACACCTGGACTCTTGTCCTTGCTGTAGTGGATGTTTCAGTACTTCTGCAGAAGGAAAGGAGACAAGAAGGACAAAGAACATCCATGTCCACTCATCTCCACCCCCAGAATGCCTTATGAGCATGAAGCTCAGAGCTGCCTCTTGGAGACTGAGGCTGAAACCCAAGCCTCGTAACCTCAGAGAGTGTCTAGCTAACTGCACCACTTGATGAAAGGAGAGCACAGCCAGCGTTCTCTCTACTCCCCAGATCTGTCAGCCCAGTCCATGGGGCTATTTTTCTCCCATACAAGTGAAATACCTTGGTAATGTTCAGTTAGAATATTTCATGTAGAAAAATAAAGATACTTGGGGAGAAAAGGACAGACAGAGAATTTGGAGAGATTTTTGGCAAATGAAAAAATATATATATATATGTGATGGAAACTGATTATTTTACCCTGGTCTTTGAAAACTTTTACAGGTTTCAGCAATGGACTACAAATAGAGGAAATTCAGCTTTACAGACAAAACTTAGAAATTAATGATATTCTATCCTCAAGACTTTGCTATACAAATAGTATAAAATAAAACAAAATAATTAACCCTCAAAATCCTGTACAGTAATAAATGAATTAACTGTGCAATAATAAGGGAGAGTTAAGTAACTGGGCCTGGTTTACACATTTTGGTTATAAGAACTACAAACTGCTCACATATCTGTGTCGTTTACTATGAAGAATATCATGTGGCAGCACTGGTTGGTTGTGTCTTACTAAGACAGCAGCATGGTCACTGCCTCATTTTTAGGACAAAGGGTAAACTTACAGCTGTTTAGAAAATTCTGTACAGCCCTTGCATGAATATTCTTTACTTTTGCTAGAGAATACTTGGTAAGAAATTTCAGACCACAAGAGATGCAGTTTTTCTCCAGAAGCTTTTAGATCAGTAAAAGCCAAAGTCTGTGCAGCCATTTGCAGACCCAAACTCATCACACAGGCCACACCACCAGTAACACCTCAACGCTGAGCAAACAGAGCCATCTTCTCACCGTTCCCATGCTAAGCCATCAGACTCAGAAAGGTCCCAAGAACCACCAGGAACTCTGTTCTCCAGGGCACAAGAATTACACTTAATTCAGCCACTTAAGAAACCTTGCTCAAGAACAAGCTCCACATCATCTCTCAAAGGCCAGCAAATGGAGGCAATTTTGGACTAAGGATGGGAATTAAACCACAGGGACTCCTCACAGAAGCTTGTCTGCTCTGTACTAGAAATGAGAAGAGATTTAAGAACCTGACCAAGGCAAATTACTAGATCTTGATATTAATAGGTATAAACTCCCTATAATTGTGGGAATGAATAGAAAACAACCACTTGTAGCTGTCTTCTCAAGACCTACATCTAATCATTAACAA
>NW_008672707.1:24566-26528 GCF_000695815.1 Acanthisitta chloris | reverse complement strand
ACCCTGAGCTTCTCATGCTTGCACACACACTCCTAGGCCGTTCACTTCAGCTGCTAAGTCTGTGGAAGTTGGAGAAGGCAACCTCATTTGCTTTCTCTTCTGTTTTCCTCTTGCCTAATCACTTTGAACTGTATTTTGAACATTATCTAGTTAGACAGTGACTTGCTAGACCCTTCAAAGGTTTATGTTTGCATTTGGGTAGCACCATATTCAGGCCTTGTGCCATGTAATATTCCCAGTACAATTCACCTGGAAGAAATAAGTGGCT
Organism: Acanthisitta chloris; assembly: GCF_000695815.1. NCBI lineage: Eukaryota > Metazoa > Chordata > Aves > Passeriformes > Acanthisittidae > Acanthisitta > Acanthisitta chloris. The sequence goes on along the minus strand of NW_008672707.1, from coordinate 26,260 downwards.
ATAACTGTACCTTTTCATGGGACATGACAAGTGAAGAAAAGCACACACATTGGACCTGTTGTGTTTTAATTCCCACTGCTGAAAGGGGAGCAGGGGGAGGAGAGAGAATCCAAGCTAAGCAGAAGATTTCAGTCAGAGTAGCCCAGATTAGACTGTGAAGCCAAGGAGTGTTACAGCTTGGAAACAGACACTGAGATGCAATGAATGCCAGTTTCTTGGATAAACTGTTGAATAGATTTAGAATAACTGTTGAAAAGCCAATCTAGTAGAAGTTACAAAACTGGGATTAAATGAGGAAATTTGTCTATAGTTGGCAGTAAGTGGCAAACAATTGTTTTTCTATAGTATATGAGAATCCACATTCGAATAAAGTTCCTATAGCCTTTCTGTCTGTGGCAATTTCCATGAGATACTATGCTAACATCAGATCGTTTTGATTCTGTGAGCTTCTACTAACTGCTAGCATGCATATTCACTAAGGTCTGAATCCTGCTAAAGACAGATCTTAACTTCAACAGATTCAGAATTTTAGAACTTGTATTCATACACAAAGGTGCTTAGAACCTTATAGGAATGACTATACTCTGTGCAATTCCCTCTTTTGCCAAGAATGTTCACAGCTAGCAGAATGCCACAGGAGTTAAATTACTTGACTCAAGATCTAGCAGAACATGATCCAAGGCCCTGGTCTGTCACAGGCTTTCTGTGCTCCCTTAACAGGTCCCTCAGTTTCTTTAGGCTTCAATTTCTCGTATGTAAAATGAAGGCAGCAGCCCTGCCCTGAAGGGCACCTTGCTGTCAGGTGCTCAAAAATTATGGTGATGGGGCCAAATAGGTCAATCACAGAGACAAAATGATGTGAATCTGTACCTTCAGCAAGACGTGCATGGAGAGAAGACTTGTTTGCCATACTGGTCAAATTGTAGCCACCTAGTAGCACCCTACAACACTATTGCCAAGGCAGAGCAAAAGCAAGCAGCTCCCCAGAAGGGAAGTTGCATTTCACTTCTCCATCTCCCACAAACTGCCATGAGAAAAAAATGGGACAGAACGGCTAAAGACAAATTCACCAGCATATTTCTTGGCTTTGTTTTGCCAGTTTTAAGTTTTTTACCCTTCCAGCTATACTCAGACAACATTAGTGCAACCAGCACTGCCTGATCTCCTTTTGCACACTGTGCACACTAAACAACATGCATTACATGTAAAAGAAACATTCAGGTTTCTAAAGCTTAAGTCTACTCAGTGTATTTAATTATATACAACTATAATATATATTGCATTATATACATAATACTTTGTACAGAACATTCCACTGCTAGAGAGAAGCTTGAATTTACAGTCTTTTGTTTGGTAGATAGCACAATCTTAAACATCTGGCTGCTATGTTAAACAAATGTGTGAATTCCTGCCTGTAAAACTTTCATGTTCTAGGAAAGCCACCAGAAAAGCAGCTGCAATCCTACATTTCTGACTCAAACATTATATACATAATACTTTGTACAGAACATTCCACTGCTAGAGAGAAGCTTGAATTTACAGTCTTTTGTTTGGTAGATAGCACAATCTTAAACATCTGGCTGCTATGTTAAACAAATGTGTGAATTCCTGCCTGTAAAACTTTCATGTTCTAGGAAAGCCACCAGAAAAGCAGCTGCAATCCTACATTTCTGACTCAAAACCATGAACCTCTG
>NW_008672707.1:20707-24552 GCF_000695815.1 Acanthisitta chloris | reverse complement strand
TTCCCTTAGTCTCCTCAGAATGCTGAACTGCAGACTAGTTTTAACACTGTACCCAGTGATAACATCGACACGTTGTGAAACACTTATCTCAACCACCAACAGTTTGCCCTACACCACTTTTGTCATCACATTTAGAAATAGATTTATGGTGTTTGTGATAAAAACGGTTCTTAAGAAAGCAATATTAACAACTATTTTCTGTTCCTGCTAATCCTAAAAGAATCCTAAAAGAAAATCTACCAAGCAAATTATATTCTCTGTACAACAGTGTATTTTCCCTTATTTCAGAGATCTCTGTTTTTAAAAAGAAGTTTGGTATAACACCTTCGGTCTATGTGTGTTGGTGTTCAGATTTTCACAGCAAAGTCTTGGTGATTTGTGTGTAAATTTATACAAGCATATATATGCACACTGACCAACACGTTTAGAAAGACAAAGTGCAAGCAGAACACAAAGGCAACACTCCAGGGCTGTGGGAGCCCTAACTTCAGGATTTTCTAATTTAAAATGTGGTTTTGCATATAACTCCTTAAAACAACCATTCCTAATTTGTGCAGTCAGCCTGCACAGTTCCGAGCCACAAACTGCTGCATTTGCACAGTGACACTTGTGGCTCCACGGGCAGGGAAGCAGCCAGCAGCAGTGCCAGCCCAGTGCTGACCGCGCAGCAATACGCGTTTGTTCTCACCAACTGCTACTCTTATACCTCCTTCTGTGTATGCACATAGATCCAGAGTCACATGCAAGAAATGTGAGAGAAAACCTGTCCATGATTAACTTCAAAGTGGCCACAGGCAACTCATTCCTTCCTTTATTCCATATTCTTCTGCAAGCAGTCATGTGAAAAGGAAAAAGTGGCCATATTTCTTAATGAAGCAGTTGTAGGAAGACAATAACCTCAGCACATCAGCCAGGAAAATTATATTACACCATGTTCAGAGACTTTTTAAGATCTAAAACAGAGGCAAAGTTAATTTGGTTAAGTACAATTTGAAAGTGATTGCTTGAAGTTTGATTTATATTAGTTGGTTAGACCACTGAAGACAAATGTGCACTTTTGGAGCAGAGGAAATAAAAAATGTTAACTGTCCCTCTCAGTCCATTAGAACTTGTGTTCATAGTCCCCACCAGTTCATTACTCAGTTTCACGTGTGGGCCATCATGGCTACGAGCAACCCTATGCTACTAATGTCTTAGAACATACCATGACTTCTCTTGGACAGCAATGATTCTGCAGAAAGAATCCACATGAAAAATGCTGACCAAACTCAACTGCCTATAAAAAATACCAGACTCTGCCATCAACTTGCACTACTTCAGTGCTTTTAAACTCTGCTCTGCAGCATTTCGTTTCTGCAGAAAGAATCCACATGAAAAATTTCGATCTGCAGTCAACACCTTACTCAATAATGTGACTCCTCGGAAGTGTAATGGCAATGCCTTCCTAGCCCCATTGTCTCCCTCTGCCACAGAACACCACGTACAAAAAGCTCACTTCACAGGTCAGGCAATGATGCCACAATGATGCCCCAGTCTTCAGCTACAGATGAGGATGTATTCTAAGTCCAATACTGCCTTTTTAGTCTGAAACATTATCCTTGCCATTAGCAATTTTCATTTCCAAACCCTGTTTTTGACACAGTCACCAGAAAATTGAACTACAGGAAAACTGATCCAGAGATTAATTACATAATTCTGAAAAATTCATTACATTCAGGCTTTGCAGAGCTAATGAGATACACACATAGCTAAATAAAGCTGAAGACTACACACAACTAAGATAGCACAGTGGTAGATTTATGCACTGCCATAGAAGAATGGTGTTAACTGTTGGTAAGGTTTGCAGGACAGTAATAACTGGTCTGCTGAGTCCCAGAGTAAGCAGACTGAACTGATTTGCATGTGAGAACAGATGCAGCCCCACTACATTTTCTTCCATCGTTCTTTATTATGTTCCACTTAAAATCTAAAAGGTCTTTGCTCTTGCAAAAGCCCTCTTCCAATTTTTAGCCTCCTAGAGTACAGCTTTCGGATTGCAGTTTGAGAAGTCTTAACATTTTTCATCCCCACTCATTTTATTCTAATGGAGTTCAGAGTTGCCCTCTCTGGGCAAAAATTCCTCATGGACTTACTTACTGTGTCTAACTTCTGAGATTACCAATTTGTGAGTCACTTTGTCTACTCTTTCCATCAGCCCTTTTGCTCTCAAGCATATGTAACACTTGGCAAATGCTTTATCTTTGCAAAGGGAGTAACAGTGCTCAGAAGTGCTCAAGTATGATATTTATGCAAAAGAGTGTATTGAGCTTTATAACTATGCTATATGATAACCAATATCCATAAATAATTACATCATTTTTGAGAAGGCCATTACACAAAAAACAGTAACATGTTTAAACAGGCAGAAATGAGCCTCTCTGTACCATACTTGCTATGTTGCCCTGACCTTTATTCATGTGACAAATCATTAAATAACGAAAGGGAAGGAGATTACCCTTACCTTAATCGACCCTTAATTAGCTTCCATTTTTCCAAGGGTCACACAGCATGTGAAATCCCTGAAAACAATTTCATTTTTAGAAGAATTACATGTAGTCCCACTGGTTTGACACTGGCTTAACTGAGATGAGAATTTGATCTATTTGAGCAATTTGTTGAGACATGCTGTGTGAGAGAAGAAACACTCATCAAGATGAAACTTTATCAGGTTGTTTGCTGCTCTCCAGCTGGTGGCCAGCCCACAAACAAGCCCACCAAGAAGGTAACTGGTACCATCTAGTAGCTGCCTTTGGCACGTTCCACACTGCGACAGACCAGCCAGCTCAAAGCTTCTGCTTGGCACAGCTGGACTTGCAGGGGTACATTTGAGGAGTAACAGAGCGCAGACTGTCGTGGTCAGAGTGGAGGTAAGGAACATGCCCTGAAGTGGGGACTCAGCAACCTAAGCTCCCTGTGAACACTCCTGTTACCTTGTAATTATCCACAGTGCTCCAAAGCTGTGAGGAAGAAAACAGCCCTGCAGCATCACAGAAGGGAGGACTGGAAGCAGGACTTAATTTCCAGTAAAGAGAGTTCGTTCATCAAATTCCTTTTCTCCCTACTCCAAGCTGCCTTGTCTTTTCCTACCGTATTTAATCTTCTCTAGACCTGACCTTATAGCAACCTCCCAAAAACCAGGTTTTAGATAACGACACCGACACACAACACCTACCACTACAATCCCAAAATCAGGTACTACCAAGCCGTTTATTCCACCATGGCAATTTCCAGCTTTTTTTACTTTGTGGCTTCCATGTTTTCCTCCTCTCACCCCCAAGTCTCACAAGCCCCTGTCTCTTCAAAACTCCCCTGTAATGTCTAAACTTTTGGCCATTTCTGTCTCCTTGGTCTGCTGAAGAAATCAGAAGAGGCTGTCAGCTAAAACTTTGTGCTGCCTCTCCATCTTTTCTCCTTACTCTTTGGGAACTACTGGTTACAAGCACAATCAGCATTATGATGGAATGGCTAAATGACAAGGGATATAAGTGCCAGTAATTTGGGATATCTTCTGGTTCTTTAATTAACTTTCTGTAAGATTTCCGACAAGAAGCATTTTCTGAACCGTGTTTTTTTAGCAAATGGAATATATTTAAGGATTGGCTACATCTGTATTTGCTCTTGAACAGTTTCTAAAATTCTATTTTTTTAAAAAAATAGAATTGCACTTTTGGAATTGCTCAAGTATTTCCTTCCTTTAACAAAGCAACAAAACCCATCGTAATAGCACTGTCTGACAGATTCAAGTGAGACTCTGAAGATTCAGGCTTGCCACAAGAGTAAAATTAAACACAGCCTGCTCTCAGAGA
>NW_008672707.1:0-20671 GCF_000695815.1 Acanthisitta chloris | reverse complement strand
AGGAATGCAAGCTCTGGACTTACAAACTCCACAAATCCTGAGCAAACTGACTACAGGCCTACATATGATAATACAAGCTTCCCCAAAGGAGTGGGTCTGTAATGACTTGAGCAAGACAGTCTTGCAGCTGTGCATGTTAGTGCAGCCAGGCACTGTCTGCTACCTGAGGAGTCCATTCAGGTGTACCTGTAGTGCTCCATGATGCCCAGGAGAAACACTGGTGTCAAAAACTGAAGATGGCTGTTGGCCTGATGCTTCACAGGTCACAGCAGGAGACATTTAGTCAAATGCCTCTTGGTCTAGACGAGATTTCTTCATGCGTAACAGCTAAGTAACGAGAAGTTTCTAACTGACTTCATGGGATTAGGAGAAGCTTCATAATCACACCAAACTACCTAGAAATGGTAATTTAGGTAGGGAATATACTGGTTTTCTTGCATCATCTGTTTAACCTTCTAAGGATTTGAACATGGTGTATTTTGCTTTCTCAGTTATACCAGCTAGAAATATGGTCAAGTTTTAACCTGCAGGTAAATTACTCTGAAAATACTGCACTTTCTTCCTAGATTTCTCTTTTAGGAGGTATAGTTTCCCTTATTTAATTATGAATTAAAATACACAGCAGCATTCATTCCAATAATTAGCACATGACTAATATTTGAACACAAGATCCTCAAAATTTGGTATGTTTCAAAGAACTTTTTTGATCGAGAGTGTGCAAGAGTATCATTTTTACACAGGGACTCAGAGGAATTACATGTTTGATTTTTTTTGCTGCCCTTGAAAAAACTCCGTTTCATCAGTTACATTCTGCAAACTTAAGATGCTGTGAGAACTGTGTCGGCAGACCAAATTCAGACTATTTCAGGGATGTCCTAGATGACATGGGCTTTTAGAATTAGTCTGAAAGTGCCAGTGACTGCAGATACTCCAGAACACGACTGGCCTTGTTCCAAACTGTGCCCCTCTCTCCCTGCAGGAGTACAGGATTTCAAGCTTTGAGCAGAGGCTGATGAATGAAATAGAATTTCGCCTTGAGCGTACACCAGTGGATGAATCAGATGACGAAGTTCAGCACGAGGAAATCCCTATGGGCAAATACATAGCACCTATCTTTGACAAGAGACTCAAGCATTTCCGGGTAATGGAAGGATCTGCTATTACATTCACCTGCAAAATTGTTGGAATACCTGTTCCCAAGGTAGGTCATTGTCACTGGTAGCAGAATAAAAACCAACTACCTACTATTCCCTATACCCCTCTCTGGAAAGTTTCACTCCTAAGAACATGGCTCTGTGGAAAGAGTTCTAAAACTAATAACTTCCAACTCACTTTCTAAATTAACAATGCCTGCTCTTGAGCATGTATCGGGCCTTGATAATATAGGGACTGCCTCACAACCATATGGCTTCAAGAGATACAGACCTCACAAACCCCCAGAAAGTTTACCACTCAGAAAGATGAGAACTGATCTGAGACAACCACTAATGTGCCTGTAGCCAAGAAAAGAGAATCTGACAGGCCCAGCTATGATAAGCAGCCCTCAGAGTTCAACCTGGGATCATTTTATTTCACATTGTAACTGATCTGCAAAGCTTATAATCCAAAATTTTTACTAGCTGTTGGTTCACTTATGTCATGTTCTTACCTATATTTTTTTAGCCACTATTCCACTACAGGGCAAGTGTTAAGTCACAGGCGGGGGGGTCTAATCACTGCAGGTATACTGGTTCAAGGATGGCAAGCAGATTTCAAAGAAAAACACACATTTCAAAATGAACAGAGAAGAAGATGGAACATGTTCTTTACATATTGATGCTGCTACTAATGATGATGATGGCAACTATACGATTATGGCTGCAAACCCACAAGTAAGGTGTTTTATTTTCCTTTGCAAAAATGCTTGTTTTGTCTTTTTCTAATATAGGTTCGTAGAAACACAGATTGGGCCACCTGGTCTGACACTGAGTGGTGACTGTATCACAAATCAGATGCTTCAGAGCACAGAAAAGGAAACCATGTAAAGAAGACTGATAAAACTACTCCCCTATTCTTACACATCAAGTCTAAATCATTAATGACATTTTTTCACATTAATAACTCCTGCCTCTGTCTTCTGCCCATCCCCTGTTGCTGGTAGATACCTTTTGAGATGCGGTGGCAAGGCAGACTCGACATTTCATGCAGAAAGAATAGAGCAAGGAGAAACAAAAAGTTACATCAAATTTGCAAGTGTTACCAAACACAATTATTCTTTATCTAGGATGCAAAGATGTGGATCTGGAAACACTCTGATCCCTCAATACCATTCTCCTTCACCCCATGTGCTAGTTTAATTGCTTATTTAGAAGTACATTCAAGCAGATCAGGCAACTTTTTCCAGTTTAAATCTTTCCTTTTTTTTCTGAATTACATTTCTTTACAGTTCTGTGTGACTGCATAAACAAATATGCCAGTACAAAGGCACTAGCAGGCAGTAGCTGTGGCAGGAATAAACAAGCAGGGACAGGCACTGCTGAAGCTGCTTCACACAGCAGCACTGCTGAACACATTGCCACAGCCTGGAAGAGCCTGAGAAAGACACTGCTCCAGAAACACAATGAAACCCCTGCTCCAACTGCACTCCACTGCAGGCTAAGAGCATTTGCTTTGGAAAAGTAATATTTACACTATAGTTCAGCTACTTTATAAAAATAAATCCTAATGCATTGTAAATGTTCAGTATTTATAAACTGAAATGAAACGAGCTATTAATTCTGTTTCCATTGTGATTTGCAGGGGAGAATCAGTTGTTCAGGCCACCTGATGGTTCAAAGTGTCCTTGTTCGGGGCCGAATACCAACAAGTCAGCCTCACAGGTGAAAGAAATAAGTCCTTCAGACCTTCTTTACGCTCCTGAGTGAAGTCATCCAAAATAACTGTGCACTCATTGAATTTTAGTCCTCAACCATAAAATGGAAATAACAGCAGCAGTTCCCTCCCAACAGGTCACTTCTGTATTGCACTACTTCTTAAGGTCATCCTCATACAGAGGGAAGTTTAAGTCTGATTTCATTTACCTGTGGCAGTGGAGCTAAAGGCAAGATGAAGTTCAGCCAAAAAGTAAAAAGTAGCAAGGGCCAGCTTGGGAATCCAAGGATACTACACCACACAGTCAACTTGATAATCTCTCTAAATTGAAAATACGTAGGAATTAAATTACAATCAGTCCATGCCTTTCTGCTCTTTTATGTAACTCAAGCTATCTCTTCATCCGTTCTCCCAATTTTTTAAGCATTAGGAAAAATGTTTGACTTCCAAAAAGACACGTGGTTTCTGTGTTGCAGAACACGGCCCCGGGTGCCAGAAGGGGACAAGGAGGCAGTTCAAGAACGCTTTTTCAGGCCATACTTTCTGCAGGCTCCAGGTGACATGGTAGCGCACGAAGGGCGACTTTGTAGATTGGATTGTAAGGTATTAACTGGTTCCTCTGTGCATTCTCACTTCCCCTACCTCTGTACATGGGTTGCTAGGTGTTTTCATGTTCTTTATTGCACACATGAACATTTTCCATTCAAGTTTTAATGCTTCATTTTTTAAAACTATTTCTTATTGCCATTATCTCTGAGCTGTTGCCAGGGATTTCTTTTGAACACATGCTTTATGGAATGAAGAACACAGAAAACACAACCCAAAACCAGAAGACTCACTTGCAAGGTTGTTTAAATTACTGGATATGTTCATTGTGTCCTTTAACAGTACAAACTCCAGAAGAGCATGAAACCACGAGAAAGAGAGGATTCGGCATGTTGTACTGTGCTCAAACAAACGTTTCCATTGTATTGGACTGAATTCCTTAAGATTAATATTCCCTGAAAAGAAGGCAGGCCCAGTTCATTTTATGCTTCCCCAGCATGTACAGATGCAGAAACATCCCCATTCACCAACTCAAATCCCAACATGAGAGTTGTCAGAGATTAGAGTACACGTAGTGAACTTCCTGTTACTGAACTCCTTTAAGAAATCATCTGCTCCAACATATTTTGGTAGCCTCTCTATGTCCCAGTAGCACAGCAAAGGTCGTAGTGCTGACCCCTTCCGTGCTCCAGATTGTCTCCCGCCCTGAAGAGAGTAGAAGCTCTGAAGCATGAGTTAAGGCCCTGAAGATGAACAAAATTCATTACTACTTATTCTATGGAGTCAAGTTTACTAGGGAGCATGACAAAGAATTTGGTTATTCCTAGCTCTGCTATCCTAGCTCTACTATCCTGGCAGAGCTTGTGAAACCTTAAAGCACGCGTGGTGTCTCACAACTCTGGAAGAGAGCAGTCCTCGTTCAGGCAATTTCTATTCCCTCCTTCTCTGGTTGGTAAAATATTGTTTGGAAAGCAGTTTTTTAGACATGAGTACTGCTGCCTATAATGGTTTTTAATATAATACAGTCTAATAATCTTCTAAAAATCTGACACTGTAGTGTTCTAAAGCATATCAGTTCAACAGCTACAACGTATTATAGCATTCTTCATCCAATTTTATGAAATACAATGTCCTTTGTATAGAACTCCTTTTCATCTCTATTCAGCTCTGCGGTGTTTTAGATCCAGGGTTTTGGTTTATACTCAGACAAAAAAAAGGAAAAGTAGCAGATTATTGGGAGTCTTTTGGGAATCTCATATTACCAAGTTTCTGCCTCAGAAAATCTTAGGCATTTCATGTATATTTTTCTCTTCTTGCTTGACTGTTTTCTGGTTTTCTCCCCTTTGGAACTATTCAGCAGACAAACAGAAGCTGAGAAATAATTTTTTAAAAGAAAAAATCTTTCTGCTCTAGATTTTGACCTGATTCAGATGGTATCTGAACAAAAGGCCTACCTATGACTTTACTAAACTCTATCTGTCAGTTGGACGTCAGTCTGTAGCTGTTTCACTGTCTGCTAGGTGAGTGGGTTACCAACTCCAGACCTGATGTGGCTCCTGAATGGCAAACCTGTACTACCAGACGGCACCCACAAGATACTGGTCAGAGAGACTGGAGTCCACTCTTTGCTCATCGACCCTCTCTCCCAAAACGATGCTGGAACTTACACTTGCCTTGCCACTAATAAAACAGGACAAAATTCATTTAGTCTGGAGCTCACTGTTGTAGGTAAGAAACATCAAAAAACTAGTCACAGTGACAAAGTTATTTGTGTGCACTTCTTCAACTTACCTGACGTAGTTTCCATACAGAGAAGTATAAATAAATAGCTAATGCACTGAGAGCAGGAGACTCCAACAGCTATAAAGCTCAGCTGATGGAGAGAAATGGACCTGCTGCTCAGCTGACAGGTGCACTCCTGTCACTGACAGAAAGCTGTAAGAATTCTGTCTCATCATCACCTTACCTCTCTCTCTTGTCTGGGCAAAATGACGTTCTTAATTTTCTCCCCAGAAAATGCTTAGGGTTTGAATTGACAATATATGAACTCCAGGGCAGGGGGCTGGGACTAGATGATCTGTAAGGTCCATTCCAATCTCCAGAATTCTATGATTCTTTGTTGAGGTCTCCTAGATTTCAGTCCAAATCTTACTAGTTTTTAAAATGTTTTAAAATAAAATAATGTAAATCTGAATGCTGCTCTCTAATAAAGTCTTACAAAATTCGAGACATTGAAATTCATAGATCTGGCATTAATTTCCTGCACTGGCAGTATGCTTAGACCCATTAGATATGCATACACTCCTTTATGAACTTCAGTTTTGCCTTTTATGTTCCCTTACAGAGGCTATGTCATGGCATTTCACTTTCCTTCCAATACCCTACTAAAAATTCACAATCTATTTTGATATCACAAGAATAATTTTTGATCATGTTCTTCCATACTGTTCAAAGTGAAACAAAGAATAAAACAGCTGCTGTTCAAAAACTGTTTTTCCAGCAAAGGAAGTAAAAAGAGCTCCTATGTTTCTGGAGAAGCTTCAGAACTGTGGTGTTCCAGAAGGGTATCCCATCAGATTAGAATGCAGAGTTGTGGGAATGCCACCCCCCATATTTTACTGGAAGAAGGATAATGAGACCATCCCATCCAACAGAGAGAGGATGAGGTAAAGTACTGTCATACCCCTGCTTGGAGTTTCTTGTGGCTGGACCAATTGTTTCCCTGAAAATTTGTGTGATAAATACAGAGAGTGGTGTTTGTAAAGCGACTTCTTTCACCCCCAAGAAGGTGTGAAAAGCTCGCTCCTCCATGAGGTGAACCATGGCAATTTGCTGGGTTCAGAACAAAGGCACGGAGCATGACACCCCACTGCTTCAGAGAGTGGGGACAGAGCTTTGGGGCCATAGGCCTGACAGAGCTGATGAGTCTCCTTATCAAAGATACCATGATACGGTATGTTAATGCATTTTAGCAACATATTCTCTCTGAACTATTTTTTCCTTGGTTTAGTTCTAACTACATATGAATTCAAACTCCGAACAGCTAGAACATGGTTCTGAGTGCCCCAGAGCATTGGGTAATAGAGAGTTTATCACATCAGATACAGAGACTGATAACAAAGTTGGTCACAAACAAAGCAAAGACTTTGATCCATGCTTGCAAAATCCAACAATGTTCAGGTTCAGCTCTTGCAAATACATCATAATTTTTTAGGTTTGGCAAAAGAAAAGCTGCTGAAATAATGTGCCTGGCTGTAATTAATGAGACATTAATTGCTTTCATTAATTTTTTAAGATTTCTACTTCAGTCTATATCTGATTTTTAGTATTTTATTTCACTTGGCTCCAGTTAACGATCCCTGAGATCAAGAAGGGCCACGCGTTCCTTGCCTCTCGGGACGTCGGCTGGCTCTGCCGCAGCTCCTGTTCCGGATGCACACCTCCCACGGGGGAAAGCTTACTTGGAAAGCTCTTTCAGTGGTCTCCTTGCCCTCACTCAGAGACCACTGTCCCTCTCCAAGAAGCCCACCTGACTTTGATCTTCTATAGCCTGTGTTCTTTATTCCTCTGCCTCTAGGCAGATTGCTGAAGGATTTACCTCAAGTACTGGTACTTTCATAGGAATCATAGTTACACACATGCTAACACTGCAGTTAATGTAAAATGAAAAACTCTCCTAAAATACCTCGTTTCCAGCTGTTTCACAAAAGCTTAGAAGACAAGTTTTCGCTTCACCTCAGCAGAGGAATGACAGTTGTACAAGTGTTCTTGGTGTTCTGTTACGTTACTCTTCCAGCTTCTGAACTGGGAAATAATACAGTATGACTGTGCCACAGCTTTGCATGGGTTTAGTTCATTGGAGGTCAATAAATAACTCCAGCATTAATACATACAGAGCAGCAGCAATTCAGCTCCCACTGTCACACCATGGCTGTGCACAACAGAGAGGATCCAGAACGGATTTCAGCTACTCTGCTCGTTGTTCGAGGCCATACTAAAACCAAATCTATTGACTATAAATGTCTCGGACTGCTCATTTTTTGAGAACAGTAATTATATCTATTCAATATATTTTCAGATCTCGAAGTTGATATGCTCTAATTCCCAAACACTTGTTTTCCCAGCATGCATCAAGATACCACAGGGTATGTCTGCCTCCTCATCCAGCCTGCCAAGAAAGCAGATGCTGGCTGGTACACCCTGTCTGCCAAGAACGAAGCTGGTATTGTCTCTTGTACTGCTCGGCTTGACATATACGGTAGGTACTGGAGAGGACATAAAACAAACCTGAATTTATTTTCTTTGACTGATCCCAGCCCTCACCCCCTTCCTCGTCCGTAAATTCCTGCTTTTGACATGGATTAGAAATGAGTGTCACAGCATGGCCACAGCTTTATAAGGCCCTCACAAGGAGGTATAATGATACAGCTAAATGGCCACATTAGCTCTGCTGCATCAGTTTAAAGGCAGCAAGGTAAAAAAAAACCAAAACAGAGGAGTAGAGAACAATATTCTCTGCTCCCATTTCCCACCTTCCAAATTCCCTAGAGATATAAGAATACCATAAACAAGTGTTCAGTTTGAACCATAACTCTATTCCCTCTGACACGTGTCTGTGCCTCAGCCCTGACTTGAGAAGGAGCAATAAACTGCACAGGAGAGCAGCCCCTTTCTTCAACGGAGCATGTATGATGCAAGCCAAGCCTAATTGATGGAGGCTCATTTACATCTAATACATTTGTCTAGGACTAATGAGGCCCCAGCCCACTACAAGAACTACAGCACATCATTTAACTACTCTGTTATCTATGCAAGATGAAAGAGCTGAAGAGTTAAAGCAATTTATCTAGAGCAAGAGAGTACTTTGATCACTTATGCAGTATAATAAAACAGAAAAAATATTCCACAAACTGTTGGATTATAACTAGACACTCACAGGAAAAAAACCCCACCATGTTTTCAAATTTGTACTTCTAATTTTTATTTTGAAAACCACGTAATTATCTGGGATAACAAGTCACCAGTGCATCTCTGTCAGCTCCTGCCACCTTGAGGTGGCACAGCCACGGGAACGCAGGATCAGCAGGGGCTGGGGACAGACCCGGCCCAGGAGGTCACAGAGAATGGAAAAGAATTCCTTACGTATCTAAATGCTGAAAGACATAAATTTAGTTTTCATACGAAGGATTCTAGGCACAAACGAGAAAAATATGGAAAGCAAGAAATGCTTCCTGATTCCAACCATATTTTCCAAAATACCTAGGTCATACGCCAAAGTGAGTGACAGAATTAATTTTTCTGTGTGCTCTTTTGAGTGGGTGGGGTTGGGGGACTGAAAATGTGGTCTGATATTTGCAGTTCTGTGCACAAAGAAAAAATAATAATAAAAAAGGAATTCAAGTAGAAACAGATCAGGGGCTGCAAAAAAAAAGAAGGCTCTTCTTCAAATATTTCCAGATATACAGGGTCAAAATTCAGCACGGAAAGACATTTCCTATCAATGCCTAACATGTAGACTGTAGTCTCCCACACTAAAATACTCTTAGACTACTGGACCCTGAACTTCCACCCTTTCATTCTAACTGCTGACAGATATGTTTTCCTAATTCGGATGCAGACCTCCAAGTTTTGTATGAATACAGGCAAAGATAATTTTCCCTTTTCTGAAGTGCTTTAAGAATGACAACTGTTAGATATTATATAATAGCTAAATATTCTTACAAAATTGTAGTGGTATTTGTTCATATGGGAACATGTTGAATGTTACTTTTAAATTACTGAATATGTGCCTTTGGATTACATTTCTTTCTAGGAAATGTTACTAGTTGTAAGTAGTAAAGGGCAATAAAAATTGTAATTAATTCCTTTTCAAAATTCCCTATATTATTGCCGTGAAATTAAATAGCACCAAAAGAAGTATCAGCAAGAGAAGCCTCCAGAGGGGGAAGCAGTACAAAATCAGAGTCCTGTCCATCTCTGTTTGTGCTATCATATGTCTATAGTTCTGACTGCAAGATCTCTGGAGAAGGCTCCAAAGATTCAGTCGTTAAATTCTGGGCTTAGTGAAATCCATGTAAAAGCTGCCATTGAACTGAACAGGGATAGAGTTCTATCTGTAGACTTCAATAAAAATACCCAACGTAAAAACTTCATCAGTAATAATACTGGAAGGAACAGACCCTAAAACAGAGAACAGCAATGCTGTGCTCTCTTCAAGGACACTGAAGGCAAATTTTCAGGTGTGTGTGTATTGATTTCTGTTGTTTCATTGCAAACCTAATTAGAGGTTTATCCAGCCCATTCTGTTTCTGTTGCTTCAGCTCAGTGGCACCGTCAGATTCCACAACCACTGAAACTGAGAGGCGGTGGCAGCCGGTACGCCAACCTCGCCGGTCAGGGCCTTGACATCTTCTCTGCCTTTCCGGCCACTGAGAGCCCTATGCTGTTTCCATCCCCAACCCAAAAGCTGGTGGAGAGTGAAGAACTTTGAAAAGCAAACACTTGTTCCAATTACACCTGCAGAGATACCTGAACTGTGAAAAAATACTTTAAAAAAAAAAAAAAGAGGTACAAATCAAGATGCTCAAGGTTTACAAGCAACTTGTTTTTAATTAAGTGTACTGCTGCTGCCAGTGTTGCAAGTAATATATCGTACGAGACTTTCGCGTATTATTTTAATGCAGGATAATTGTGGTATGGAGTGTTGTGCAATAAATTCAGAACTGTGTAGTAAACATAATTTTCAGCACCTAAAAGCCAATACCACTTTTACTGCTTGAATTAAAGCTACTGCACTGTAGCTGCCATGGTAAGGATTGATGAGGATTAGCTGGAATACTGCCAGCGAAAACACTGACACCACAGTAACAACAATCCTGAATGAGGGTAAACAGCAAGACTTTGAATGTAATTCTAAAAACATGCCAAATAATCATAAAGCACAAGTTAAAGGGAAAAGATGTAATTCATTTTTATATATGATTATTATGCCAGATAATCTTAGAATTTTTGAACTCCAGACTAGCTAAATATAGTATTTCAGGTAGGTACAGCTGCATACCCTAAATATTTATGTTTGTGTGTGTGTGTGCACTCCATGAACTGTGTGCTCATGGTGTAAGGGTTCATAAAGTAAGGTACAGGGCATGTGTACATGATGCTAACATAGGAAACCAAAATTCCTTTTGTTGGAAGCATGTTCTCCAGACCTCATAGCTGGAACTGTTTTCCAAATGTACTTCACACCTTTTTCTTTACCATGTTAGTGATCCTCCACTTTAACACAAACGACATCAAGCTTGTAACTTCATGGATTTTAAATATCAGTCTCTCTTCCCTATTTTTCAATCTGCATCTACCATCTAGTTAATTTTATTACCAACTGAAAAGGAATTATCATCATCAGTTAGGAAATGATCAGAAGTGTGGTGTCTGCTATAAAGACAGAAAATTCTCTTAATCTACGAAACTTAAGATGTTAAGCAATAGTTATGTGCAAAGAGCTAAAAAAACCCCACTGTAACTAATAGTAGTAATAAATAAGGCAAATTACTGGAAAAAAATCAACTGAAGGTGTTAAGGAACAGCACCTACTGATGAATTAAAATATATTTAGCATCTATACAGTTGCATTAATCCCTTCCAGCCCTTAGAATCCGTGAATATTTAAGATCTTTAAAGTACTGCTAACCCTCGCCTCGTTTTCAAGCAGTTCTTAGTGCTTTCAACATAGTTGGAGAATGTAACAAAGTCCTGATCAAAGTCACAGTAATGAAAAAAAGAACAGATATTTTCATTTTAGACCTTATTTGGGTCTTGTCAAATTTAAAAATGTAACTTAAAAAAACTACATATGCAAAGAAAACAATACGGAGTTATCTGAAGAGCAAAAGAATATGAGAGACTAAGAAAGAGAGACCCTTTCACTGGGTTTCCCACAATACAGCTTTTGTTGTCCCAGTTGTTGCTCATGTTGTACCTCCTCTTCTCTGGCAAACAAAATAAAACTAATTGCTATTGTAAGTGATGCATTGATTCAAGTGACTTCAGTTATGAGGTGCCCAATTTAAGACACTGTGGGTCTGATTTTCCAGGACAGAGAATCTACTGCTCCCCTTATCTTCACTCGTTTTTAGGATGGCTTAGGGATTCCAAAACTAAACCTAAACTGAGTCAGAATTGGGCAACCCAAATTTAAAAGTTTTCCTTATTAGTTACTACTCTTGAGAAAATAATCCAAGGAAAATTATTAGATTGTTTAATCCAGCGGTGTTGGGTAGTGGGAAGGTAGGAAATAAAGACATGAAAGATCGAACTCTACTCCCATCTACATCCCTGGTCTTCCTATATTTCATGCCAGAACTGAAGAGTAGATTTTGATCTACAGTATTGCAGGTTATATACTAGCCATTAGGCTTCATCCCCAGCACAGGTTCAGTCAGGAGATTGCCTGCTCCGAGTCCCCTGTGGCTCCCTTGCCTGGCTGTGAGTAAGGGGTTGGACCAGACTGACCTCCTGAGCTTTCTTCAGACCTAAATCACTCTGTGCTTCCTAAAGTATTTTACTTTCCACTGCCTGTCTGAATACCGTGTGTGGATTCAGTTATCTGCCAACTGAGTAGAAACTAAGAATTAAAGCAAGCACAAACTTTTCCTTTTTTACTGGGATATATCCCATTAGGCAAGTCCAGCCACAAGAGTGATCACTTGAATCAGAGTTCTTTGCACAGTTTTGAAGAAAGGAGTATTAGTGCTCACTATGGCAATTGTCTAGTTACAGTGCTAGAATCACACTGATCAGTATTACTGACAGCAGTAGCGGTTCTCAAATTCTGCAGCATCAGACCACACCCAAAAACTCAGCGCAATCTAAAATACAAAGTGCACAGTGCAAATATGTAAACCATATCTCTCCACCTTTTCTTTGCAATTTCAGTGGCATGTCTCCAAACCCGTATCATTAGAACTGACAAGCTGAGGATTAAGTGGTACAATTTGTTTTAAAATGTACATTCAGTTCTTAGGAAGTGGAAGGACAAGAAGTTACTGCTGAAAGACTTTTCCCGAAGATCTGTGTAAAATAGATTAATCCTTAGTCATTCAAGAAATAGCCTCAGAAAACTCACCGAGAGTTAGGCTACAGAAAGTGGATCGTCAAAATCTGTCAGCTGAACGATAACATTCTCTCCTGGACAGTATTTACTAGCAAAAGGATCAAACCCCATCACATTTTCCTACATGATACAGAAGTCAGTAATTTTAATTATTTTCAGGGCATCTGAGACAAACAAAATCAGAATCTGATCCCAAATAGTCTATAGTTGTTACATTTTGGGTTTTAAATGCTACAAGGCATTTCTCCCCTGCATATACTGAGCCCACAAAATTAGTCAGTAAAGGCAGCTGGTGTGAATGGGTGTCAGTACTGTTAACTAGTAGTACTGATGTGCTCGTTACAAAGAAGACTTGCTAGAAAAAGACACAAAAATTATGTTTGTGTCATTAAGTGCTAGAAAAGCCAATGGAAAAAGACTTGTGTAAGCAGCAGAGACAACACTGAGCTCCTGACCTGTAAAGGACAGCACTCCCTCACCTTACTGTGTCAAGCTGTGCTAGAGCCTGTGTCACTGTGTTTCTTTGTGAACAACTTGCCTGCTCTTTGCTGGTGTCTAACTGCATAACCCTTCACACTAACATGGCTTTTCATTCTCCTATCCAGGGCAGGCTACCACAGCAACAAAAATCAATGTTAGACCTTCCACTGATGTCACTGTTAGCTATTAACTTCCAAAAGTCCATGAAACCGCCACAAAGTGGAGCATAACACTGTATCAGAGCAATACAGAAATGCTCAGGTTTGTCACCTCTCCAGTGTTCACTGACCCCGAATCTTGTAGGTTTATTTAGTTTCCCATTCCCTCCTAGTCCTGGTTTTGTATACAATCAGAGGCACAGTATATTGCAAAGAGCACAAATGGCAAGTTCTATATTGCAATTCCCAATAGGAAAAGTTTTATCTTTGAAGTTTTGGTCCAGATTGATGCAAACTCAGCTGCAGCAGCATTGCACAGCAGTTTGCATTGACGTCGTTAGACTTGTTGACTTAAAACAGCCAGATTGAGTTCCTTTGCTCCCACGTGGAGGTGGAGCAGCTCTCCCCAGTGCCTCATGTCTGCTCGAGATGAGAGCACACACTGCAAATGTGCAAAGCCAAGTATTCATCCTCGTATGTAAACACTGCAAATCCCAACTGTGTGCAGTGACCACAGGTACCTCAAAGTAACAGCTCTGGAATATGAATTCTTTTAAGAACTGCGTTCCTAATGCTGCCAGGCTTAGAAACATTCATTTCTGGAAACTGTTTTCAAACCAAATGATTCACAAAAGGCCTAAAGAAATATATACACTATTACATATTGGAGAAGTGATTAATTGATAATCACCTCATTAATTCCAATACAAAGATGTTCACTTTGAGCCTTAAAATTCTAGTTTATATTTTTTCTTGATGAAAGTTGGTATTTTTTATTTTTGATCCAAAATCATTCTCACTGGGAAGATAAACATTAATGTCAGTTTTAAAGCATATTTTAAGTGCACATGACAGGAAAACCCAAACGCCTTTCTTGTTCAGTAATGTGTTTCCTTTCGTCTCACCTGAACTTAGACAAATAAATGCCTCAGCGTTGCATACAAGACTGTGTCCTTCACATGTTCAAGTAATTGTGAGAATGTGCAACAATGCCAGAAGTTTTCTCAGAACTTTGCTGGGACAGCTGATTAATGGAATCAGACTTTACATTATTTAGAAGAAAATAAGAAAATGCTGTCAAGTTATATACTAGCCGTGCTTCCAGCAGGTAGTTGTGAAATAAAGTTGCTGCCCTTTTAAACAATTCTTGCTGTCAGTTTCCTTTGGGTTTAAATTATGTCACCTTTTGCGGATAACCTCAGCCCTTTCACCAAAGTTTCAAAGAACAAGTGTTCTCAGGGGCATCAGAGCAGAAGTGAAGGAGTTTTCAGGGAACTTCGCATGTCTAAAAGGTCAATACACTTCCCACATTGTCAGCATCTTGGAGGATCAGTCTCCAAAGCCTGTGCTTAAGCATATGCTTCTGCCTAGAGTCTGCCACAGATGAACTCCATTGTGCCTCAAAAATTCACGCAGAACCTGTCTCCATCACTGGTTGCCTGGCCCAGACACTCCCCCAAACACCCCTTCGATAGGCCGAGACCAACGCTGCTCCAAGTTCCTCTTTGCTTCAGGGTCTGCTACAGAGGGCTGCCTCATTTTTTCAACCCTAGGCTGTGTATCCAGCACTTGAACAGCTGAAAATGGAATGAGAGACAATCAAACACACAAACCACACTGAAGTTCATTCGGCCCCATCTATGTCTTCAACTTGAATGATTGAGTACATTCTTTGTATAAAGGTCCACTAGTAGATTTGGAAATGGATTTTAAATGAGAAGCAGATGCAAACCCAGCACTTGAAGGAAGCCTGGATCTTATTGCTTGGATACAGAAGAGAACAGGACAAAAAAAAGAACAGGCCCCATATTTCTGGTAATGATCTTCCTTTCCTATGTAAGCATGTTTCTCCATTCCTACCTGATTTCTATGTACTTCTGTGCCTGCCAGGTCAGAGACAATGTTGCTAAGACCACTGCAGCTCAGCTATAGCTCCATGAGCTAAAGTGACTCCTGCATATTTTATCATTTCCTCTGAGCAGCACAAGCTGCTTTTATTAATGCCTTCAAGTACACTATAAAGAACCATTTATTACATAGTACAAAGAAATCTTGAGCCATATGTGCTGTGAATTTAAGTGGAGTTCTCCATTTTTATCAGTGGGAATTCTGTTCAGAAACTGAACATCCTTTATGATCACACAGTCCACCAGTAGCAGGCAACAAGGGTTTGAAAAGAAATGGAAAAATACTGACTATTCTGAAATTCTAGAAAAAAATTCCCATGCACCCCAGGCTGCAGGAAGCCAGTCAAAACTGAACCTCTGATTCCCTGGAGTTACACATGCAGACATTTAAAGCAAATTCTGTATAAGACATATTGCATACTAATTTCTGTATGAATGAAAACAGAATTAGAAATTAGGAAAAAAAATCAGTAGGCAATATTACAATCTAGTCTTTAGTAGAAAATATGTTTAAATAATGGTTTGGGTTTTGGAAAGCCACATTTTCTTGACATGTAATCTAAAATGTACAGCTTTTTTTTTTTTAAAGTCTCCAAGTACCAGGTGAAATCCATGTTTATTACAAAGTAATAGAGCAAACACTGGACTGCTTCTTCCAAGAATAAACATGTCTTTATCCTCAGTCCCTTTGGTTTTTAACCTGGATATTTTGTAGAAATAGAAGAGTTTGGAACAAAAAGCAGCTGTTCTGTCAGTTCTTATTGAACGCTAAAAATTTAGGTAAATTTCACTACTGAATGACAGAAAACTGCATCCATATTGCTTAGCTCAAGTAACTGGAAACTCAAGTATAAGGGTACCCACATTAAGGCAAAAGTCTCCTTCGTAAAACAAAAAATTTGCCTGGAAATCGTATTTTTTAAACATTTGTGCCTAGTGAATCACATCACAGGAAGGACTTCCACAAAGATTTCAGAAGGGAAGTTTACTGAACAAGGTAGAGGAAACTCAGCTAAACCCTAAAATACCATCTGTCCCCAGGGGAGGAAACTGCAATGTCATTGGCTTGACAAGTCTATAACTGAGGTTAGTAACATTTCAGTTTTCAGAGTTGGTACTGTAGCATCATTGCAGAATTCCAGTCAAGACCTGAGTTTTGCCACGTATATATGTATAGTAAAACAGAGTGAGCCCTAAACAGCTTATAAATGGTGAGATAAAAAGCAGAAACCTAAATAATTGGAACAAAATAGAGTTGTAAGACACACTAATATATATCCATTGATGACCTCAATACTCAGACTGGAAGAAATCACTGACTTTTGTTACTAACACACATTTTGGGAATGTGCTACCCTAACTCTGCTTTCAGCTACTGAAAAGTCACTGGAGTTGAAAACATCCCACTAGTTTCTAGTTCAAAAATAACTCTGAGCATGTCAAAACAGGGTGATATAATTCAAAGAATCACAGAAGTAGAGTACCTATAGCTACTTAAAACAAAAAACCCTGCAGAAAAACCTGCCAGAGGGACAGAGGTTAATTTCCCACAAACGGTTCACATTAGAATTTCACACTGAATTTCAATAGTGAAACTTGTATGTGTGTAGAATGCAACAGATATTTAATGAAGCAAACATCCCCAATAATGTGTTTCTAGAATCACAGTGTACTGATAGCACAAACAGAAGTATTTCAGGTTTGCACTGGTGTTCGGTGGGACAAAAAATCATGAGCAGACAAAACTCAGACACTAAGAACATACCAAGCTCAGAGCATCTAAGCTTTGCTTCATTTGAAGACCTAATAGAAGCAATAATTACCTAAGCCCAGTACAGAGGCAGCTCACAGCCATCACCTGACAAGCACTGAACAGTCATCAGGGAACAATTATTTGGGAACAATAATCAAACCCTAGTTGAACAGCCAAGTTTACATTTCACAAAGTGTCACTGAAGTATTTGTACAGGAAAGCTATGAAAATAAAGCAATGACTTGCTGAGCAGGTGCTGCATTTGAGAGGTCCCAATCACCAGGGATACTTTCTGCTTTTCAGACTGCCTTCAGAAAGAGTTTTTTATGGTTGAACTTTCCCAACGCACCGATTCACTCTCCCAAAAGCACTGACAGACCAACAGACAGAGAGCAGTCTACACACTATAAATAATTTGTGCTGCTGCCTTCAATGCTACAGGAAATTGGAAATCCCAACTCCCAGCTCAACACTGCATCTTCCCAAGAAACAAAAATTATATAAACCCACAATTTTCCCACTAGCAATATGACTAATTATTATAAAGGGATCAATAAACATTCACCTTCCACTGGCACAAGCAAATCTGTGAGAATGGGGATTATAATCTTTTCATATTGCTCGACAGCAGAGACTGATACTATGACCTAATTTACAAGTGTTCACAACCTGTGTACTGCTCCAAAGTGCTTTTTAGGACTTCAGTTTCAATTCTTAATAATCTTTGGTAACATGAGCACAGGTATTTTATGTTTTGTGTTGGCCTGTTCCTCATTATGTGAGCTTACTGTCATCTAATCATTCACCCATTATTTTTTTTACTGTATCTAGGATCATATGCAGTTGGCAGTAAAACACAATTCTGTATGGAAGAAGCAAAATTGGAAGAGAAATGGATGTTAAGTATTTTTACATGAATGACACACAAACTGCAATGTCCTGTCCCACAAAACCAAATCATATGTCAGTAGTGAAGAAACACATCAGTCCTGTTCTGGTATTTATCCTCTCATACTGCATTCCCCTTCCCAGGTTTAGGCTGTCTTTCACTAAACCAAGTTTTCCATGTCATATAATCACATGATTTATTTGCAATCTCTTCCCACTTCAGCATGGAAAACCCACTCCTGTGCTAGCAGTGCAGGTGAGACAGTGTCTGCCTAGAGTTTACAGCTAATAAATCAGGGTAAAATACACATCATTTAAGTATTAAAGGATTGCATTAGTTCTTATTGCCTACATAAACTTGCCACTTAATGATGAGTAATATTCAAACAGTCTTAACTTGACGATATGATGGAGACCAGTTAATTCAATTCTCTGAGTAACATGACTTCATATTCCCAGAAGGCTGAACCTGCTTCCTGCTTGCTGATAAAGATCTAATGTAATTCACAAGAAGCAAAGGCCCACGTTTTAATGATTAAGACTATTAATTACCTTCAGTGAGGCTAACAATAAATTAAAAAAGAAATTCCCAAATGCCAGAGTTTAAAGGAGAGAGTTGCTCAGAATATCCAGCGCCTCTATCCTGAAAGTGTCCCAGCAGCTTTCATGCCAAGAGCCACCCAAGTCCCACCCCAGGAACAGTGACGAGACGTCAGTAAGGGTTCTGGGACAACACAGACAGTGTGGTCAGGCCTTTGTACATAACTGCTCCTGCAGCAGAGCTCCTCTCCCCCAAAACAGGGCCTAGTAATGCTTTTGTTATTCTCTGAGAGCTGCTTAATTGTTGAAAATAACTCCTAGCAAAGCTATTCATTTGCCATTTGAAAGAATTGTAAAATATAAGACATGGCAGCAGCCAGCAGGGAACCCACCAGCCCTCCCTGCTGGAAGCCCACTAACAGCTGTTGTGGGACAGCAGCTCCTTTTCTCCTTCTCCCCCATGGCTAACACTAGTGAGGGCTTGTTCCCTGAGGCTCCCCACAGCAGCACCAGCAGAGACACCCTTCAGCTTCACAGCCTGCTGCCAGCACAAAAGGCATCAACAGCTGAACTCCTGCAGACCTACACCCTGTTACAAACACATCTGCTTCCCCAGCCATCCTGCTCCTACGCATTTTTTCAGCTTCCCAAGCTCCTTTCCTCCTCTGCCTTCTCTACCCAGATCCCTCTATCCCCCATAAGTGACAGTAGCAAGCAAACAAAGGGCCATTCAGCATATCACCAGGGCTAAAAGGAACTCAACTGCTATGCAAGAATGCTCAATCGTTTTTTCCACTCTTATTTTTAAAGGCTGTTTTCCAGAAAGTGCATAACACACACTCCAAGTGTCATTTGCTAGTTGGTTCTTCTGCACATTAAACTGCCAGGACTGTGATAAAAGTAGTATAACATTTGGGGGAGAAAATCCACCAGTAAATAATTCCTAGAGTAGGAATTTCAGGTAGTTGGTGAGGACATAGCATAGAAAACACTTTATTTATGATTCACAAAATCTGTTATTGTTTCCAGATAACATAAGATCAAAAAATAAAATCCAATCATTTAAAGTTGACAAAAATCTAGACGCTTGGATTATTTTCTTGCAAGCATTCGCATTTATCGTATATAATCACATATGCTTATACAGCCACTGAAAATAAAACATTCCCTCCATGACTTCAAACTAGCTCTTTCTCGAGCATACAAGAGACACCATAAATTGGATTAAAGTAAACCTACACACCCTTGGAACCTGTATGTCAAACTTACAAAGTTTAAGAAACTTAGTTCTCTGAGGACTAGAACGCCAGTACATTATAAAACTTTTTCCATGGGAGCCATTTATGTGAAAACAAACAAAAGATTAAATTTAAAGCTGACATAAAAAGAAAAACATGGAATGAAGTTCATTCCTGGGGTTATTCCGTTCAGGTCAACTTGTTTTCTTGGGTTACACCACAGGTTACACCACAGGTCAACCTGTCCCATGATCTGTAGAAATATTGTCATGATTCATCACAGTAAAAGAAAACACGAAAGCTTATTTAATAAAAGAATCAAATTAACTAGATGAACTAGGAAACAACAGTCAGAAAGATTTCAAATTAAAAGCATACTTTCCAGCAGCATTAAATAAATTCAATTTTCTTAAATGCGTTTTGATTTTAAGTGCTCAAAGCAAATTTATTTTGTCGAATTAGTGTAAGATGCGAACAAGAATGAGCTGTTATAATGCCAATATTACCTTAGTCAAGCAGATTAACTCTCGCTAATTATTAAATTACACATCTGGCCTGCTGCAGTTCTAATTAGCTATTTGGAAGTGTTCAGAGCGATAGCCGAATATTCGCTGTGCGTAAGGATCGCTGTCCGCTGCCACTTTCTGTCCTGTGTAGTGGTGATAGCTCTCCGGGTGGAAGTGCTCACAGTGCAGGCTAATCCATTCTCTCTCAGTACTGTACCTCTCTGCTTCAGCAAGTATCCTGGTGAGAGCCATGATGTAACTCAGAGCCATCTGAAGGGTCTCATACTTGGACAGCTTCTTATCTTGACCCCACTGCGGAACGACCTTTCTCAGGCGATCGAAGGCCGTGTTCAGCCCCTGCATGCGTCTCCTCTCCCGGGCATTGGCAGCCAGTCTCCTCTTGGCAGCATTCTCCATTCTCTCTGAACTGCACTTCACAACGCAGCCTGCCCCACCTCTGCACTGGGGGTCTGATCCCACGCTGGAGTCCAAGGGATTGGCTTTACAGGTTTTCATACTTGATGCAGCTTCAGTTTCACACACACAAAGATTACTTTGCAAAAATGATGTATCTTAAAAAGTGGTAAGGAAAGCACTCGTCCCTGTGCACCTCTTCAATCTGTTTCCAGAAACCAGCGATGCAATGTTTTTCTTAGCTTCTGAAAAGAATAAAATAAAATAAAATAAAATAAA
>NW_008672706.1:37266-48096 GCF_000695815.1 Acanthisitta chloris | reverse complement strand
GCGGCGCTGGCCAATGGGAGCAGAGCACCACGCGGCGCGGGAAGGGCGCGGCCTGGGGGGGCCGTGAGGGATTGCGCAGCGAATTAGAACAGTTATAACGAATTATAACAGTTGTTATAACGAATTATTACAGATATCATTAATTATCTCTGAATTATAACCCTCTCCCGTCCGCAGCGTTTCCATTTCTCTTTTTTTTAACGGGTTTTGTAGCTCGCGCAGCGCAAAATCTAGAGGGGCCGTGTGGTGAATGGGGTGTGGAAACAGCCGTGAAAAGAACCGCGTGTGCGTAAATACATTTATATATATCCATATATCCATATAAATTCATATATATGCATCTATCTATGGGTGCATGTGCACATATGTATGTGGATATTCATATTTGTTAAGGTGTATATGGATATTTGCATTCCTATACATATATAGACATGTTTATGCTATTTGTATTCATATGCATATACATATATACCTATATATATATATATATACAAACATATAAATCCTATCTGTATTCACATGGATATATATATACATATTTACCTATATATACATATATATAAACATATTTCTATGCTATTCATATCCACAGGCATATACATATACATATATACCTGTACATACATATATATACAAACATATGTATGTTCTCTTCATATTCATATGCATCTACAAATATACACATCTATATATACACATCTATAGACACACATATGCATAAGATATTCATATTCATATGCACCAACACTTATATCTGCACATATATATATACAAAG
Source organism: Acanthisitta chloris (assembly GCF_000695815.1). NCBI lineage: Eukaryota > Metazoa > Chordata > Aves > Passeriformes > Acanthisittidae > Acanthisitta > Acanthisitta chloris. The sequence continues at coordinate 47,320 of NW_008672706.1, read as the reverse complement.
GTATATGTTATTCCTATTCCTATGCATCGACAAATATACATGTACATACACATATGGAGATGAACAGGGATATGCATATACATATCTATACATAAATATATGCATCTATGGATGTAGATATATGTATGTTTGGACACACACAAAGCTATTCATGACTGTTTCTTTACACCACTCAGCCACAAGGAATATATATAAATATATGTGTGTATATATATATATGTGTATATGCATATGAATATATATATATTTATACACACATCAATGTATATTCATATGAAAAGAGCCCAATTTGATCCCAGCAGCCCAATTTGGCTTCCCTCACCACAATGCCAGGCCAGGACGGTGCTCAGCCTGTTGGGAAGAGCAGCAGTGCCCGACTCAGCTTTCCCTGGCCTTTTCACAGCTCGGAACTGCTTGATATTTTTGGCTCGCCTCTATTATTCTAATTTTTTTTCCCCCCTTTAAAAAATTCTGAGGCACTAGGCTTCCTCCCAAGACACACTCAGGTGGGGCCACTTCTAGCTGCTGCCTTGCCCCTGGGGCACCTCAGTTTAGGACCGAAAAAAAAGGGGCTAAAAAAGGATGATTCCCTTCTGACACACTCAGTGAGGCTCAGGTGGCTCCGCTGTCCCCTGGCCTGTCCCTCCGAGGCTGTGCAGCCTCATTACACAGCCCTCCAAATGCTTTTAAAAGGCTGCAAATGGAAGAGCAGTGACATTTATCACTTGGAAGTGAGGGTCCTGCCTCACCTCTGAGGAGAGTTACATTCTGTCATGCTCATGGCAGGGTGTTTTTCTGCTTTTATATGCTGAGTCTCAGTGAAAACGAGCTCTGTGTGCTCAGGTTTATTGCTGAGGGTTTCAGGGACTCCCTCAGAGTGGGTATGGAGCTCCAAAAAATCTCAGTGGGGTTGTTTTAATTCACATATGTCACCTGGAATGAACAGGATTTGACCACTGCTCTTCCATCTCTCCACATCACATCTCCACATCTCACTCATCACAAGGAATTGTTGTCCTGATGTTGGACCTTTCTCATATGAGACTATATTGTATTTGTTCCACTGAAAAAAATCCCCTTGTCAGGCTTTAGTTTGCTTTACATCAGACAAAACTTTGATTCCAAAGGTTTTCCTGAATAAAAATGACAAAACCGTTTGAGGCCAACCCATTGTTGCAGAGTTTCTGCTGCTGCTTGAACTTTTCATTGAGAACTGCATAATAAACATAATAGATCATTTGATCTGTGCAATAAAAAACATTGTTATCCCTTTTCAGTCTCTCATTTCTAATTTATTTGCTCTTTTTTTCATGACATGAAGTTTCTGAGTAGATGGGAGTGAGAAAGGAACAAGGAGCACTATAAGAGAATATGTAACACCAACCACTATTGGAGTGTGTGTCTGATAGAATCAGAATTGGACAATGCACTTTGCATTAAAAAGTCTCAAATCAGTTTACAAAGGAAGAAATTGTTTTGGCTCACTGTCTAGATCTGGAAACCAAGGAGAAAAGTTCATAAAGATTAACATTTTTAGGCAATGGAGGCATTTTTGAGCATTTTGGATCCACTTTATCCCTTTTGACTGTACAGAAACTAGGTTGCCTGAAAAACTTCTTTCCCAAAATACCTTCTGAACTGAGATGCTTAAACATAGTCAGCCTGAGTCCACCCACCCCTTGAAGGGTTGCCCAAAGCTTCGTTCTTGTGGTCCCAGTCACTCCAAAATGAAAATCCTTTGTCCTGCCATTGGGCTAGGAGGAGAGAGAGAATAGGAGAGCAGAGGAGAGAAAGCCCCAGCAGCTTCATTCATGGGGGGGATGCAGCCACTGCCAAGTGTCATTATGAAAATTCTTCCTCTTCATACGATATTAAACTCTCCTCTTGGCAGGTCCCCTGATGCAGGCAGTGTTTTCAGTGAAAATACACGAGGCACTGAATTCTTTAACCTCAGTTCATTTCTCATTATATTACTCCGTTAATAGTCCTGGGAAATGCACAAACCCCCAGCACTGTGTCTGTGCTCAGCAGGGATCTCTGCACGTTTAGGGTGGCTCTTGGCAGTGAGACAACTGGAGAAGAGGAAAACACATTTTGCAAAGGGAAGAGGCTGCAGGAAGAGTTGATTTTTCTGCATTTGATTTGGCATTGAAATCCAGGCCATTTGGACCTCATCTTCCTTTGCAACTGCCTCTCTAAATGCCAAGGGTTTGAGGTTTGAGTCTTTGCAGAAGGAGTGCTGGTTATCAGCTCGGGTTTGATTCAGTTCCTCCCCTAATTCAAGGTTTTATTCACTTCTTGTAGTCAGAAAAAGAAGGTTGACATGGATTAAATGTGTAGTTTGCTCCCAAGAAGTTACTGCCCATTAGGTGGGACCACAAGAAGTTAGAAATTTGGGGTTTCTGCTCTGTCACAAATATAAACTACTCAACTGCAATGAATTTATTTCTTATGACCATAGCTGCAAGAGACCAGATGGTGATTTATGGTGTTGTGGCTATAAATTCTATTGCTATCTCCTGATACGGGTATATTTCACCCAGAAATATTTGATTAATAAAGAATGATTTTTTTTTCCAGAAAGCCAATTGATCATAAGTTTTGCTGCAGCAGCCAAAGAAGTAGAAAAACCATGTAAAACTCATGTTGACTATTGTATTGATTGTAGGTGAACAATCTGCAAGACCTTTTGACCAGAAACTCTTGGGCCATAATTTCAATTGACAAATGACAATCACAGCCAATTCCCAGAAAGATTGGGAATGGAACTTCATTCAATCACTAATGTGCCAGACATTGTGTGCCCTGTTTTCAAACCATGTCCTTGGAGACTGGATGCCTCTGGTCAGGAAGCACATGATGTATTATGATCAGAGGACCTGATTTACAGTCTGGGAGCACACACAGATCCAGGGGAGAAGGAAACCTCTGTTGAGTGGACTGTAAAGCTCATACTGTAAGTGCATCAGACAGGTAAAGGTTGAGGACTTGCCTGTTGCACAGAAGTGTAAAAGATGAAGGAAAGAGGACAAATGGTTTGCTCAGTGTGGGGCAAAAGTATGTGGCACAGGTGGAAAATGATCCCTGATGTCCTTATGTCTTCATTCCTCCTCTGTCTTCTCAAAGCACTACTGAATTTGCAGGTTGTTGTCAGATTCTGTCCCCCAGCTGTGTCCTTACCCTGCAAGGCTTCAGCATTCCCAGGCATGTGGGTCAGAAAGCTGTTCTTGCACAGAACTGCTGAGGGACTTGTCATCTGTGTCCTGTCTCCAACAGAATCAGTGATCCTTGGTCATCTGTGCTGATTTCTGCTCCCACTGACTCCTGCAAATCACAGAATCATCAACATTGGAAGAGATCTTTAAGATCATCAAATCCAATCAATAACTTGTCACTGCTGGAAGCCCTAAACCATAGTATCAAATGGTTAATTTGAGCTAATACAAACTAAACAGATATTTAAATCCTCACTCACTCTTTATTATTTTTCCCCTCATTTTGTTTTCAGTTTAGACCACGAAGGCTTTAGGCTGGAGTTTTTAAGACCATTCATGGCTCTACTCACAGCACCTCAAGGCAACATCTATTTGTGCATATCTACAGAAGGAGCAGAAAAAAAAGTTCCATTTTCCAAAAATTCCTCCCACTTCCTCTTCCCTGCCTGTGCCTCTAACCACTGCTGTATATGCAGTTAATTGAAATGGTGTTTGTTTTATCTTGAATAACCTTGTAATTGATTGAGGTGGTGGCCAGCAAGGCTCCAGAGTCATTTACATACCTGTGCATGGAGCAGTAATTTCTAGGAGCCTTTCCACTGCTTTTTTTTCCCCCCTCAAGAACTATACTCCCGTCTATGTGCATGTTTGCATATACCTATAGATATTCACATTCATATAGATCTCCCCACAGTCCATTCACTCTGGCTGCAACTGTCCATTTGCTGCTCCTTGGGATCTTATGTTACCTGGGGTGGGAAGACTCCTGGCACTCTTCCCTCCAGAAGAAAAACAGCCTGATTTGGGGAGTGCTCGGTCTGTACAAGGCCCTGATTGTGTGTGAGGGCTGCAAAAGTAACAAATGCAGTTTAATTATGTTGGATGCTTGGTGGCTGCTTTGCAAATCTTTTATTTGTTTGGAGAAGTGCCCCAGCAGCAGCAGCAGCACTAAATTTTGTGTGCATTTGGGGAGCCTCCCAGGCTGTGTGTGCAGGGGGAGGGAAGACAGGCTAATTAACTGGGCTGCTGTCAAGCTAATAAACCAATGGAGAGCTTAAGCAAATACAAAAATAAAGGAAGTAGACATGATGGGGGAAAAATAAAGTGACTAGACATGAAGTCTTACGACATGCATTTCCACCTTCCATGAAAAGGTGGTCCTTGGGCACCCAGAATTTTGTGGATGGAGGTTTATGTCTCTTCATTCAAGTCGCCCATTTAGGAGGCAAAGGTTTAGCAGATCTATCCAGGAATGAGTAACGAGAGAGGAGCTTTTTCCCATCCTGCCCAGAAACCAATTCCAGCTCATCAGAGCTGTTCGTTTTGGAAAAGAGTCAGTTCACATTCATGGGACAGAGGGGAGTGGAAAGCAATCGATGTTTAAATCTTCTCTCTGCCAGGCTGAGATGTTACATAAGGTTGAGGAAAATGTTTTATTATCCCAAGTAAGCCTGAAGTGTCAGATACTGACAGCATTTCGGAGACAGGATACTGGGCTTGATGGTCCAATAGTCTGACTCAGGCTGACAGATTTGCTATTCCACCCTCTCAGATTATTAGTTGTTCTTTTTTGGTCCATTAGGTCTGAGGTGATTTTCAACTGAGAAGGTTAAAGCAGCACACGCGTTACATTGGGACAGGGCTGAAGGAAACCTCCCAGTTCTGCTCATCATGGAGCACCAGGAAAAATAGAAGTCTTGTCTCATCTGATTTCTCAAAGTCTCCATTTGCCATGACCTTGAGGTGGTACACACTGTGTCTAGGGAGTACTTGTGGCCAAACTGATTCAGTTTGCCTCATCCAAGTCCTTCACACCTCTCAGATTCCATAGTGCTCTTCCATGAGACTTTAGGGTCCCATATGTCCATGTTCTACTGAAGTTTTCAACTCTTTTATCCCAAAAATGGGTAGTGGCTGTTCCACCTGCCTCTTCCAAGGTTTATCTCAACTCTAGACTTTACATAACTGACAAGGCTTTCAAATGTTTCTGAACACTCAATTATCTGACTCGGCTAACAAAATACACAGTGCTCCATGTTTGTTATCAGCAACATATTTACAAGCCAATATATGTGTTATTTGGCCACCTTGGCCTATCAACCACAGAGGAGCTTGTGTTAAATCAGTCAAGGGAACCATTGCCAAATCATAACTCCAAAACCATCTTTTCAAACACTAAAGAAAAGAAGTTTTGCTGTTGGAAAACGACAGAAAATGTTGGGTGGCCCCAGGAAGGAGGGACATGTATGACTGGGATGACATGAAGATGTCTCAGCTCTGGAGCTGGGCCAGGCTGGGCTGGGAGCAGGCAGGGCAGAATTCCAGATCTCCTGGCAGAAGGATTTGAACTGTCCCCTGATTTCCTTTTCATTTTCAGGCTGAAATATCAGCCTAGAGCCCAGTGAGATTTCTTGCCTGGATTTGATGGCGCCTCACCAGTGTGACAGCAAGTCAAAGGAGCTGAGAGATTTCAAGACTTCATGGTCTCAGAACAAAGAAATCAAACCACATTTGAAGTATTTATTTTCTTTTTTTGGAGATCTCTGGTAGTTTCCTCTAAACTTGGAAGGTTTTGAAAGTGAGTGAGGTTGTTGGTTACATTCTTACAGCCTTCCTCACACATTCTTCATGGTGTTGCAGATAGATTTTGTAGCATGTTACAGCTATGGCTACATTCTGCCCCAATTTACATCCCCTGCAACCCTCATGAATCCAAGATTTTACTCCGGCAGAATGTGTTTCCCTGTGTTCTCCTGAAGCCTCAAGTGAGAGGCAGCAATCACTGAGAGCTGCTCAAGAGATTTGGAAGGAAAAACTTTCTGAAGAGAAATCAAAATCAACATTTCCTAGGAAGAAAGTTGATTTGGTGTGTTTATTGTCATTCCTAAGGTACTTCAGACTGTTTTTTGATTAATAAGTCTGAATTCATTATTTTGGCTCTGGGAGCAGATTTTGGTTGCCTTGAGTTAGTGCTGTGCTAGAAGATGCTGAAACACTGTAGAGATGGCAGGAAAAGACATCACTAGTGCAGAGAAGAACCAAAACTTTCCATTTCACTCAGAACAAAAACTTTCACCTTTCTCTAATGAAACCTCTGAATATTTTCTTCCCTCAAAAACTGAGCTGTTTCAGCCTCACATCCCACCATTTTGCTCACTCATTCCAGAATTACTCTGCTCCTTAATGCTCATGAGGAGCTACTTCAGTTGAGCTCAGTCAACTAGAAGATGAGAGACTCTGCTTTCCTCTTCTGGTTCTCCATCCATGCTGAATCCCCCCCCAGATGGGACATCTGACATTTAAAAGTTGCACAGGGACTTTAGAAACTCATTTTAATCAGGAGATTTGAGATTTGGCACTAGGGATTATTGCTGGACCAGGCTGATGGAAAGACTTGGGTGGTTAGGAATGTCTACAGGAAGAATTGGTGTTATGAATATTGTATATGATGGAAAGACTTGGGTGGTTAGGAATTGGTGTTATGAATATTGTATTTAATTAAGAAACTCTCCTGAAACCAGGCTCAGTCTCCACATTGCTTGGAAACTCTTCATTCCAAATACTCATCACTTGTGTATGGTGGTTCTCCAGATGGATCTGGACCTCGGATCAGATGAGAAGTTAGTTAAGCAGTGAAATAATGGACAATGCAAATCTGATCTGAGCCACAGTCACCACATTGAAGTCTAATTCCTTTCTTCTCTCCTTGGTCAGTAACTTGGTACTTTTATCAGCAGTATTAGAACATTTGAGATATTTAATTAACTCTGGTTTTCAGTTCAACCTGTCCCTGTGCCATGGATTGACTCCTTGCAACAACATGTTCACAGGGTGGTTTTGGTTTGGTGTTGCCTTATTGTGCTTCTCACCTTTCCTTTGATGCAGAATGCTCTTGATTTATTTATATTTTATTATCTTACATATTATCTTTCTATTTTCCTGGGCTGTTTTTTTTTTAGATAAGGAGTAAGTGAAGGAATGGAGAGACCGAGCCAGGCCTGGTTTGAAGGGAATCTTTAAGCTCAGGTGAACAGCACAGTGAATTTAGGAGTGGTTTAGTCTGTGTGTGTAACCAACTGCAAGAGATTTTAGCCTGTTAAAATCAAATAAACTTCAATAAAACTGGAAAACAAAAAGTTCCAGACTTGTTTCCACTCAGTGCTTTCTTCTTTTTCAGAAGAAAAATACTATTTTAAAGTGAGTATCTCAATTACCTTCGAATCAGTGGATAAACCCTGCTCTGAGGCACTCTCAACATTACCTACACAACAGATCCAGGGCAGTTGGTAAAAAGTTGTTAAAAAATACATTCAGAGTTTTTCTTCTTTTTTTTTTTTTTTTTAAAGAAATATTTAAACATGTAAAAAATGAATTGCACACAGATCCAGGGTGAAGTTTCCAGCCTGCAAATAAAGATCAGCATTTGGTATTGCAGTTAGGCACAGATAAAACTCCAATTTGTAACACTTCATTTAGCAGAGTATTAACCCCTTGGGAGTGAATGGGAGACCTTCAGTGAACAAAACTCCTCAGTGTAGAGCAGGTAAAAATATATCTGCAGGAGTTTTGCCCCTGTGTGTTACAATGGAGTGAAGGTGACCAGCACAGCTCCAAGAGGTTTGTTTAACTGGATGAGAATTAATCAGAGCACTCTGGGATTAATAATTACTTAATCAAATAATCGCTTCGTGACTCCAACACTATCTTTTTTTCCCCCTTCAAGCAGGCTGGAAATAAGAGCTGTGAATATGTAAATTGGAACTGATTAGAGGATTAGGTTTCACTCTTTTTTTTTTTTTTTCTTGGAGTATTTGGAATCAAAACAGGCTGCAGATCCCTCTCAGCCAAGCCATGGCTCTGACTTCCACCACCAGCGCCTGTCGGCTGTGATAATTTCACTTCATTAAGTTCCAGATATAAAAAGGGAAAGTTTCTTATTTTTTTTCCATGCACCACCTTTAATAAGCATTGCCTGAAAACACAGAGGTTATTGAGCCACACAGCTATCAGGCCCTCACGAGGCTGGTGGAACAGGGCAAGAAGACCAAACACCTTCTACCTGTTGGCTTGTGCAGCCAAAGACAATCCATCTCTGTTGAAGCCATTTGAAAACTTTGGCAGGAATTGCCAAGAAAGCATTGAAAAGGTGGAAGTGTTGCTGCCCTGCTCAGAGCAATGCAAACAGAATGATCTGATAGGCCTCAACAGTGAGAGATGTTTACTGTGAGGGTGGTGAGACACTGGCACAGGTTGCCCAGAGAAGAAGTGGCTGTCCCAACCCTGGTAGTGTTCAAGATCAGACTGGATAAAGCCTTGAGCAACCTGCTCTGGTGGGAGGTGTCCCTGCCCAGGGCAGGGGGTTGGGGCTGGATGATCTCTAAGCTCCATTCCAGCCCCTAAAATTCTATGATTCTGTGTCAGTACTACTCACCAGGGACTTCCAGGTGGGAGCTCTAATTTTCAGCACCTCTGGCCAGAAGCTGAGACAGGAGAGATTCAGGTTAGACATTAGGAAAATGTTTTCCCTGTTAAGGTGTTCAGGCACTGGAATAGGTTGCCCAGGGAAGTGGTGGAGTCACCTCCTGAATGTGTTTAAGAGGTGTCTGGATCTAGCACGGGAAGATATGGTTTAGCATTTAGCAGTCACAGCAGAGTGGCAGGTAATGGTTGGACGTGCTGATCTTAGAGGTCTCCTCCAGCCTTGATGATTCCTTGATTCTAAGCATCCTTTCTGTCTACTAATCTCCAGGGAAGGCATGTGCTAAGCATCCCTGAAAATCTCCCTGTCATATACAAACCCATGACTTTAAGAAGTCCTGCCCACAGGTGAGAATCTGCTCCCAGTAGGGTTTTTAACCTATCATATCTAAGAGGGTTTGCATTTTGGATGATTATCCATGCCTGTCTGGAAATGCAGCTGTGTGATCCCTGCTGTGGAGTAGGAGCTCACAATCTCATCAGGAAAGTAGAGCATTCCTTTACCTCATAACCTATAGATTGATACCAGGACATAGGAGGCCACAAGTACTTTAATGATACTCAGGAAAGAGTTCTGAGGCAGAACAGAACTATTATTTTCTCTGAATTTAAGGATTATATTCTCTCTTTTCATAGATTTGGGAATGGCTAATGGGTAAGGACACAGAATAAAAGGAAATTCCTCATCTTGCACTAAAATAAAGCTCCCTTTGCCATAAATAAAACAGAAGCTTGAAGGTGAGGGATTGCTGCTACAAACAACTCCTAAGGACAAATGTTCTCAGATCTTTTTGGAAAAATTAATTCAGAGAGTCTTACCTTTATCCCAATTAAATATCACCAAAAATCTCTATGGAATTTGGACATGGGGGTCACAGCCTTCCTCTGCTCAGGAAAAGATGCAGAGGAACAAAGGTTGTTGCAGGTCAGGAATGAAACTTGCATGTATAAACCTGCTTTTTGCAATGGGACAATGCCAAATCCCAACCCAGAGAGCACAGGACCAAAAGCCTGAGCATGCAGGCAAAGCCACTTAGGAAAAAACCCTGGGCAGAGTCCACCTCCAGCAGTCCTGGCTCCAGCAGGTAGTTCTGGTAATCCCACAAGCAATAATTTTACACAGGAACAATACATTAAACAGACTTTGGTACCCAAAATGTCCTGGAGAGTGGAAAAGGGATACAATAACTTCCAGCTTGCAGCAAAAAGGACTCTTGGCTTCTTTGGGAAACATCTTCCTCTGCTTAGAAGCTCATTCTCTGTGAAGGGACAGCAGAGAGAAGGACACATGGGACAAAACCTCCTGCACCCTGAGCATACACAGGGTGAGGGCTGCAGCTCTGCATCAGGCACTGGGAAAG
>NW_008672706.1:0-37234 GCF_000695815.1 Acanthisitta chloris | reverse complement strand
AATTTCCCTGTATGTCAGTGGATTTTCAGGTACCAATTCACCTCTGTAAGGAAATAATAAAGAGCCCCTTCCCCTCAAATGTTCTGAACCTTGGATTTTCTTTTTCTCTAGTACATGAGTCTTGGGAAGGCTGACAGGTTTGGGAAAGGCTAACTGAGGAGTGGGGAATGTGGAGGAGTTATGCAAAGGGTAGGGACACCTTCCACTAGCCCAGGTTGCTCCAAGCCCCATCCAACCTGGCCTGGAACACTCCCAGGGATGGGGCAGCCACAAATTCTTGGCTGGCTGTTCACATTATGTAAATTCAAGCTTGAAAGCTGTAAGTATATGTTAAATAATGTCCCACACGTGAGGCTCCTTAGGAATTACTGACTGCTCCGGTGCTTCTTAAGGAATTAGGAGGACTTGCAACCCTGAGGTAGAAACTTAGGCACTACAGCTAATTCTTATAAGCACCTTGTGGGCTGTGTGTGTTACATAGACATTTTCTGAAGGACTTGGATAGTGATTTCCTGAAAAAGAAAGGAAAATAGAAAAGCCAAAGCTTTGCTGTGAAACTGCAACTCTGCTCTGAGGAAACCTTGATGCTTTTACCAGCATTCCCAGGTACTTTCAGGCTAGGTGTGCTTGAAATTGAAGTCTAGGAATTCGAGAACACAACCTCCATTTATTCAAGAGCAACTGGAAAAGGTGACTGTGTTTCCATGGAGATGGGCTTATTTCCTTTCCCACAATTCAAATCTTTTCCACAGGTCCTGTTTCATTCTGCTCGCCCTCAGGTTTGGTTGAGGAGAGTTTTGGGGGGATTTTGATCTCAAGAGTTGGCCAAGCTCCAGGCAGAACAATGAAAGAGTCATAAATCACTTTAATAGATATAACAAGAGGCAAAAAAAAAGAAGGCAGAGAAATGGAGGAACTGGAATACAGCAGTCCCAGCACATCCATCAAACATGGGAATACTCTTCCTGAAGTGCAGGAAGACACACCAGTTAAATAAAGTTCAGAACTGTGATGGTTTATAAGGGCTCTGATGTCCAAGATGCTCTTTAGATTTATGTGTAACATACATATGTTGATATTTTCTCCAAATGAAGGTGCTAGGGATGTTCTGTAAGCCTTAACTTCTGCCACATAACATTCATAGTGTCACAGAATCACAGAATGGGTTGGGTTGGAAGGATTTTAAAGCTCATCTCATTCCACCCTGTGACATGGCAGGGACACTTTCCACTAGCCCAGGCTGCTCCAAGCCCTGTCCAACCTGACCTGGAACACTTCCAGGGATGGAGAGTCCACAAGTTCTCTGGGCAACCTGTGCCAGAGCCTCAGCAGCCTTTGAGTAAAGAATTTCTTCCTACATTAAGCCTAGAGTTGCCTCATCTAATTCAGGGCTGTGTGGGTGTGGAATTCATCCCAGCTGCCTTCAATCACTAAAACTATGATCACCTGGACCATCTCAGCAGTGCCTAAGGAAAGAGATATTTCTAGGGTGTGAATTAGCCCCATCTGAACCATTATCTTCAGAAGAAGGTGACCAAGATCAAAGAATCATAGAATGGTTTGGGTGGGAAGGGACCTTAAAGATAATATACTCCAACCATGTTCTTCAAGACGAAAAACTCACATAGGTATCAAGTGAAACTTAAGGATAAAACAACTTCTGAGCTGTGCACAGCTAGAAAATCCCTGTGCATTTGCTCTCATGAAGTCAAGTAGACAACAAAGAACTAGTGATACTCCTTATCCATCACCTCAGTGAGCATCATGTTAAGCTCCTGATGGGCTGTGCAGTGTGGGTGGTTCATGTGTGTTATTTACACACGGTCTACAAACCTTGGGTGGCTCTGGCTGCTTTGACCACTTGCAGCTGCTACTGATACTAAAGGTCTGTAGCAGGTGCCCAGAAAGACATTTTGGTTATGATATTAGTTCATCCCATGCTCCTTTCAGCAAATCTGAAATGGGTTTGTAATGATTTTTAGCAATGTACACGGGACCAGAAATTAGAGTTTTACTGGAGAATGTTTGTATTGATGACCTTTTTCATCTCTGCTCTAAAAGCACAGCATACACAACCTTTCTCCTCCAAAGCTGATAAATGGTTTAGCCATTATTGAAAATTTGGGAAAAGGCAGCTACAGAAATAACAGTTTAATGGATTCCAGATTAGCCTTCATGCTATATTTGTAATAAAGACTTGTTTCCAACATTGGTTGGCAGATCACTCCGAGGGACAATTATCCAAATAGCTATTAGGATACGATTGCTCTCATTTCCAGGCAATGCAGAGTTGCCAGAACTGAACTTGGCTGGTGGTTGGTTTTTGGTTTGACTTTTGGAGAAAACCACAAGAATTTGTCAGTCGTCTTGGCCCTGAGGGAGTCTTCTTGTCTTGAGGCTATTCCTTTTCCTCTGAAAATAGAGAAGGCAAAACAAGCTCTTGTTTGGTTTGGGTTACTCTTCATTCCCTTATCTCTCACCTTGGTGGCATCAGGAGAAGACTCAGGTGTGACTCAGGTGGGAGAGACATCTCTCACAATGGATGGAAAAGAGGAGGCTTAGCTTGGGAAGAACAAATATATTCTGGAGGGTGAGAACTGAACAGAAAACCAAAGGTCATGAATTTGTTTTACTGGGGGAAGGGAACCTAAGGGAGGGAATACTTAATGCCAAGCTAAATCAGTGTTATTGGGAATGGAGACTCCCTCTCTTTATGCATTATGCTAATGTGTCACTTGGCAGATGTGAATCATTCTGGCTGCTTTAGTCAGGAGCTTGAGTCGAAGAACACCAACTCCCTCAGAAGGAAAAAGATCTCTTTGTGCCAGGGAACATGTTCTGTGGTGAGATGATGTAATTGTTTAAGTCACAGAGGTAGTGGTCAGGAAGCTTTTTCATATTGAAAGATAAGTAGGTCCACAATGGGCCATGAATCTTCAAGTAACTCCAAACCATTCCCTTTTCTAGAACTTAAAAGAGAAACAGGTTCAGTATTTATGGCCAGTCTAGTGTGGGTGATGCTCAGATCAAGAGAAAGAGGCTGGGGGTGATGTGTTTCTCTGTCTTATATTAGTTCATTTCAACACTTTACATTAGTTACTTCAGTGAGGATACTCAGTGTCCTTCCCTTTGTGAAATGAGAGAATAAATCTGGAACCAAATCAGCAGGTTTAGATTAGATATTAGGAAGGAATTCTTTGCTGTGAAGGTGCTGAGGCACTGGCACAGGTTGCCCAGAGAAGCTGTGGCTGCTCCATCTCTGGGAGTGTTCCAGGCCAGGCTGGATGGGGCTTGGAGCAATCTGGACTAGTGGAAGGTGTCCCTGCTCATGGCAGGGGGTGGAAGAGATGAGCTTTAAGGTCCTTCCAACCCAACCCATTCAGTGATCTCAGGATATACAGTAGCAGCACCTCTGGTGCATCATTTCCCCCCAGATGGCAATGGGAGAATTAACCCCTTTAATCTGGGTGAGAAATGAAGATCCAACCCAAGAATGACTCTAGGTGGGTTTTAGGAGTCCAAAATGAACCTAAGTGTATACTGCAAAAAAAAAAAAAAGACATTTATATACTCTACCTAGAGATTATTTTTTTTCCACTATGGAACTGTTTCAGTTTACTTTTTGTTTTTTAACTGCAGCCCTGGGAAGCATTTTGGGCCCTTTTTTGTCCACCTGTTAGCTCCATTTCATTTGTTTAAACACATTTTATAACTGCAGTTTATATATTTTTCCAAGAAAATAAAAAAGCTAAAAATATAATGTGGTGTTGGGGAGAATGAAGGTAGGTGGGGGGACTGGAAGGAACAAGAGGGCCTCATCTTGGCACGTGTTCCACTGCATGCCAACTGCAGCACATTCATCATTAACCTCCTGGTTAATGATGGGGATGGGGATTACCTCTGCACACTCATTCTCACTCACACACACGTTTCCCCTCTACAGCAAAGAGCAAAATGCTCTATGGGACACAATAGCCCTATTGGCCATGGGTGCTGCTTTATGGCTAATTACAGTGTTTGCTGTGCCAAGGTGTTACTGCTATTAGCCTTGAAGCAATTTTCTGCTCCATTGGTAGGATATGCCTCAGCCCCTTTGGTGCAGTCATTGCTTTGGAGCAGAGCCAGCAAGAAAGGATTTCTATGCATTCAATGTTGGAGTATTCACCCCATGGAAAAGGCTTTCAGGGAGACCCAAGTGGAAAGCAGAGAAGATCTTGAGATTAGCTTTTAACAAAAGTCTGTGATATTCTTGTGCTTTAAATGCTTTTGTTGTCACCAGCAGTACTGCCATGGTGTTTATCAGCTGCTGGGTTTCAAGCAGTGGTTTGAGGCATTTTTTTACTCTGAGGGTGGTGAGACACTGGCACAGGTTGCCCAGGGAGGCTGTGGCCACAACTTCTCACATCCCATGGGAACATGAGCTGCAAAGTCCTGACTATGTTCTGTTATTTACTATTTTCATCATCTCCACATTGAACCTGGAGAAGATTTTGGTTTAGTTTGGAGATTCTTTCTATCCAGGATCTAATTCTTAGTGGAATAGGGTTGCATTTACCACCTTAATCAGAGCTGGGGGACTGCTGGCACTGTACATTAAAATATATGTGTATATATGTATGTGTATGGATGTGTACATGGAGATGAGATGTCAGCCCAGCATAATTCATAACCAAAACACACCATTAGCCAGGAGACAGGAGGCTGTGCAAAGAGGGAAAAGAACTCAGTCTAAGTAGAGCTGGAAATAGAGTTTTGTATTGTACTTGTGCTGCTTGTTTTGCTGGAAATCTGATAGGAAAGGGACAATCTTCGAGGTAAAAGCTGAATGGATTCTGATTTCTCTTTGCTCTCTGAAGGCTCAGAGGAGTCAATGCCTTAAATTTTGGGCCAGGCCCATCACCAGCTCCTTGGGACAATTGCTGAGCAATTCTAGCACAGGGAGGGAAGAATTTGGCTTTGATTTGACAGGAAAAGTGACATTTTTACACGGCTCAGAACATTTTTCTCTGCCTACCTGAATTCTTTTGGTTCTCTACCATTTCTACAAACACTTTGTGTTCACCAATCAAAGATACCACAATACATTATCTCTAAATTAAACAAACCCTCAGTTATTTCCAGCCCTGAGTGGGGCTGGAGGATCACACTTCAATTAACAACCTTCCAGTACTTAAAGGGTCTCCAAGAGAGCTGGAGACTTGGGACAAGGGCCTGGAGTGCCAGGACAAGGGGGAATGGCTTCCCACTGCCAGAGGGCAGGGGTAGATGGAATATTGGGAAGGAATTCTTCCCTGTGAGGGTGGTGAAGCACTGGCACAGGTTGCCCAGTGAGGCTGTGGATGCCCTAACCCTGGCAATGTTCATTCCAGGTTGGATAAAGCCTTGAACAACCTGTGAGAGATGTCCCTGCCCAGGGCAGGGGGTTGGGACTAGATGATCTCTAAGGTCCATTCCAACCCCTTAACAATCTATGAATCAATCTATGAAAGCAATGCAGCTCTGTTCTAACAGCAATGGACTCAGGAAAGAACTATTTTAAACTCATGATCCATGTTCAGGCTGAAGTTTAGCCTGATTTGCAGGGAGGCAGCTCTGAGGACTCTGTGCTTGAGCCTGTCCGTGAGCACAGACAAGTGAAATCCTTTCAAACAAACAGGGTGGAAATTCTTGGCTTCTCCAGCCTTATTTCCAGCAGATCGTGGTTTGGATTCCCAGCCTGCCCTTGGCATTCCAGTTTTCCCCCTGCTTGCCACAGCTAGATTGTGTTTGCTGTTTCTGGAGTGAAACCCTGAACAAGATCCTGGTGCCTCAGGTAGGCGATGTCTTACCGTGGAGGAAGAAATCCCTGTCTGAAGTCAGGGAATGGAACCTCCTAGCTAACAACTGGCAGCCCTACAGGAAAGGAACTGAGCTGCAGTCAGTAGGTAACATATTACTGGCTGGGGTTTCATTTCTTAGAGCTAAAACACAAGAATATGGTGGTCCTCACATTAGTGGGCTGAGCACAGAAAAGGCTGTGTAGAGAGGTAGTGCCATTTCCTTCCATCAGCCATTAAGGGCCTTGTGGATCTGCCAGAAAAGGGAAAATTAACCTTCTGTGGAAATCCAGCAAAAGGTCTTTTCCCCTTTAAATCATTAAAGGAGAACTTAATGATGCATCAGCCTGCAGAGTGTATTCCAGCGGCACACAGGGTTTGGATTTCTGACTGGCTGCTTTGAAGACACTGAAGCTCCATATTTCCTCCTCAGAATTCTTGTAGATGTAATAACTGCATTTGCCTCTGGTTTCTGAACTGGGAAAGATTAGAGGCTGTTGGGGTCAGGAATAATATCTGTTGCTGTGCCCAACATGTGCCAGTTCCTCTGTGCATACTGGGAGAAAAAACAGCATCAAGGAGAGAAAGAGAAGTCAGAGGTGACTGAAGTTTGACTGACGATATCTCAGTGAGGCATAAATGAAAAGGTTATGATTGTGCTCAAAATGATAGTGACAAAAACCCCCCCAATAAATCCTGTCTTTTCTAAGACCCTTTTAAATGTAAAGACTCATCCAGAGCCAACAGATGCATGGCACAAGATTTTCCTTGGCTGCAGACCAAATTAGGGACAATGCTCTACATGAAACTTGCTCATTTGACCAATGTTATGCTTCATTTTCATCAATGCTGTCCATGGAATATTAGATATTCTGGCAGTTATTTAATAAGGCAAATGCACACAAGGAGCCCTTTAAGGTAAAAAGTAAAATAATCTCTATTTTCTCTTCAGGAGGTTTTGGCAAATGGGAGAAGATGGAGGAGAGGGAATAAAAAGTGTATGTGAAACAAAAGTTTTAACAGTCTGTCTAACCAATTGGTATAATTAAGTTTTACTTCAGCCCTCAGGAAACCCCAGGGAAGTTTGTGGCATCCCAGTCCATGTGCATATTAAGTAGGGGATCATGTAACCTTCATGCAGTGTTGGAAAGGGCTGGTTTTTCAAGAGTTATGGCCCTCATTTAGAGCTGTGTCAGTCTGAGGTAGCTCTGGGCTGCAGCAGTGTTAATCCAGAACTAGATTGGGTTGCACAAAGTTGAGTTTGGACTCATCAAAGTTCTCCCAATTAGAAGTGGAGGCCATGGAAATGAAGGGAAGAACAGGAGGAAGCCCTGACCAGACATCCCTCAAATCAGTTAACAGTGGGACATTATCAGGTACCCCTAAGGGAGGTGTGTGAAGTGCTGTGAGAAGGTCAGCAATGTTCTCCTGTTGTCCCACACAAACCCAGTTCCCATTTCCCTCCCTTCTGACTGGCATTAAGACACAGATCTTTCATCACTATCAGTGAAAAACCTTGAGGGGGTATCAGGAATGATGGAATGTGGTCCCACTTCATTCCCCTGATGTAACTCTTCCAGTTACATCCCTAAGAGGAGGTGGATGCACATGGAGGGAACAGTAGCTCCAGGAATTCCTCGGAGGGAGCTGAGTGGGATCTGCCACAGGCCTAGCCCAGCACACACTGCCCAGAAGAAATCTATATAATAAAGAGCAATTCCTTAAGATTGTCACTGATGTCTCCCAGTGACAAAGTGGCAATGGGAGAAACCTCTTCAACAAGGGCAACATGGTCCACTCAGCAGCTTGAATGGCAAACCAGCAATTTTCCTTCCTCCCAAACATCCTTATCTGCTCAATATCCCCCAATCTGCTCAGCCTCAGTAGGCTCAATTCCTTCAGTTTCTTACAACATAGAAACCAGTCTCATATCTGCACCAAGTCCTTCTTTAATACTTAAAACTATCAGTTTACACTGACATTATTTCTTCCATTCAGTACTTGGGTAAATCCTCAGCTGCTGAAATCAGGCCTGGATAGAATTCATGTTGGAAAGCTTTCCATGTAAAAAATGGTGTTTTCATTCTAAATGAGGAGGAAAGCATAAGACTTTGTGTACAAACTGATTCATTCCAACTTCGTTAGGCTCCCTGAGAAGATTCCAATCATGATGTCTCCTTGTGTCCAGGGAAATAAAGAGGGAGGAGGAAGGAGGCTACAACTCTTTTCAACATGTAAACCACTAATGGGATTCAAAGTTACTTCTTTGTCCTTTCTTTAGCCCTCAGTCCTCCAACATCCCAAATATGATACAGCACTTGAGGAGACAAACATTCCTATAGTGTTTCCAGGGTGCTGAGATGGGAGATACAGATTTCCCAAGACCTTAAAGCGAGGGGTTCTTTAGCCTCCCCCCAAACAATGCTGTTATATAACATGTCCTCACAAAATATTCCACCCATTTCCATCTTGGCCTTACAGCCAGGTGGGTCTGAACCCTCTGCAGCAAGGTTTTTCCCAGCATGGTTCCTGGAATTGAAATGCAGTTTATCCCTCTGTGTTTTCCCCAGCAGCCTCAGTTCCTGCACAAGCAGTTCTTGCCTTGCACGTAAGTCACCTACATGCTGGAAAAAACCAGAACCTGCAAATAGCTCACCTCATGTCCTCCAAAACACACACACATCTTCCCTGGGATGTTTCTCTTGGATTTCTTGGCTTAGCTGTCTCAGAGTTTGGGGTTGTGCATAGCTGATGCTCCAACTATTTTGACAAAGCAATGGGGATGGAAGGATTTCAGGTTGTGGCACCCTCTAAGCTCACTTTTGTGTGATTTATACCAACAAAATTGGGAGCAAATGGGACATTTAGATCAGACCTCCATAGCTCTGTGTTCTGATCAGGAGCAGTGAGCACAATCCAAGCCCACAGTGGTTATTCTTCAGCTCAGGTGGCAGCAGCACATTCCTTTGCTGTGGAATGTCCCAGGCTCACTCTCACAGGTGACTTTGTGCTACAGCAGTATTTTCCCAGCTGCTGAGTGGCAATGGCAAAAGTCAAGCATTTTCTAAGTGAGCTGCTCTGTAAGAAGCTGTTGGAGCTGCTCTGCAGGGGCTCCCTGGAGTGGGTGAGACACCTGCCAGGAGGGCTGGGCTTGGGATGAGCTTGGAAAGCTTTTAGACTGGATGATTCCTTGAGATCCCTCCCTCTGAGCCCTATCTTGCAGGATTCTAAACATCTCTATTTTCCTCCCCATTGCCTCAGATGTTTGTCTTTATTTCCTTCCCAAGTCATCAGTCTACTCCCTGTGCTCTGACACAGCTTCACTCACAGCATTACACACCCCAGTCATCACAGAAGGGTTAAAACCATGATTGGTGGACAAACCCCTCCTCGCTCTGCAAGGTTGGTTGGGATTGTGAATCGAGACTGACAGCTTGCCTGAGTGTTTGTGGTTCAATTTGAAACCACAAGACCCAGAAGCACATGGTTTCCATTCAGTGTCTTTCTCCAGTTAACACGAACCATTTGTTCCAGCAGCTTGGCTATCTCTTGGAGAGGAGTTTTGCACCAGGATCAGCCTTGATTCACCCCAGACAAGCCAAATACATTCAGATGGAAACCCAAAGAGAGAAAGGGAAAATTTCCTAAACAAAGCCTTGCATTTACTTTTTCTTGTTTATTTTTGCAGCTTGTAAAGGAGCTACTAATATCCTGGTTAGAAAAAAAAAAGGAGAAAAAAGAGGGGAAAAAAGAGAAAACCTGAAATGCCAATCACAAGCAGCACCAAATTAGGGAGTGTTTACTTCAAAAATACATTTTTCATTGCCTTTTTAAAGACAAATTCCTGTAAAATAGTAATGTCAGGGAGGGCATGGAAAGAAGAGACTTAATTGAGTCAAAAAGTATATTTAGACCAATCTTTTCGAAACTGGCTGGTAAAATGTGGCTGAAGTTTAGTCAATGAGCTGTCACACATGAAGCACTTAAATACACACCTAACACTAGTCATTGACTTTAGTTCACTGCCCATGGAAAACCACAAGCTTAATTATTGCTTCTCATTTTTAGTCCATAGAAATCCATAGGCTTAATTATTTCTTCTAATGAACAGCAGGAAGGTTGGACAGCTCTGTGTCAAGTTGGAGAATTAACATCCACAAGAAGGAACAGCCAAGTCTGGACAATTCCTTTAAAAACCAGGTGAAACAATCATTACCCAAGTCATGGAGAACCACTGGAAAGACTTGCCAAGGGAAGAAGGGAATCAAGTGGAGTTAGTTTCTTGGCTGCTCATTGATTAGCTGCTCTGTACTACTAATAGCTTGTCATTGACCACAAAAAATTCCTTCTCTATTTCTCCTCCCCTGGCTGAAATGAGCTGATGCCAAGGAGAAAGTAGGACTTGCTACAAGGCATTGCATGTGCAAAAGAAAAGCCCTTGCAGCTTGAGAGGAAATAGATTATACATTGAGGTCACTCCTTTTCATTCACAGAGCAAGGCAGAATAAAACACACATATCTGCAGTGTGAAATAGGCTGATTTTCTCTAATCAAGTTGTTGATTACACGCTTAGAGCCACACTGAAATGAGGGAACATCAGCGAGGCCCATGAGAAGTGAAAGAGCAGTAATTCAATAAATGATTGCAGTGAGGCAATAAACCAAGTGTTCAATTACCCCAAATCACAGGTATTAGGGCTGAAACGAATCCTCCTAAAACAATTTCCCATCATCTAGCCCATGGGATTAGTTGTTTTATCTTTTTGCTTGCTATAAAACTGGTTCCAAGCTATTCCATTCCAATCCATGGAACCACCATCTGTACCCTGAGGTGAGTAGCTTGGAAGAAGAAACAATCCTTCTCTGCTATGTCTCTCTATCTCCTAGTTAGGAATAAGTGACCATAAAATCTGTGTATGTGTGAAACCACAATATATTCCCCTGTTCTGTCATTAAAAGCCACTCACAACACCAATGTGAATCAGAGGTGGGAGAGTGGGAGGAGCCTGTGATTGTATACCTTGAGTTTACTTCCAAGAACAGATTATATTTCTGGGAATTCAAAATAACCTCTCTTGTATTTTAGTATTATGGGAATATCAAAAAGGCTTCTAACGTTACTGCTTTTTAAGCTACTATATAATCACGGTATAATTTTTATTAACAAAAAGACTTTATGACTTCAGAGCTGAGCAGCAGTTGTGGCAGAGCTGATGAAGTGAGCAGGAGGCTTTAAGGGCTGAGATCTGTAGGTATATTGGAAGAACAGCCTTGGCAGGTTTAGAGCTGACTGGAAATGCAGGTTTGAGGTTTATGTCTGGTGTTTAAGCCCTTTGGCTGGGCACAGAGTAGAGCTGCACTGAGCTCTTCACCAGAGACACACACTTGAGGTCCTCTTTATTTTCTACTTCCCTCCTCAAACCTCCCAAAGGGTTTTAACCCATCACTTATATGGTCACAGTTGTGCAAGAGAGCCCTAAAATACTGAGGCTTTTCTCCTGGGGTTTGTGTGGTAAAGGCAAATGTGCAAACTGACCTTCAGGAGATGGTTTTAAATGAAAACCAATGGCAAAAGCAATGATTTTAAACTGACAGAGAGCAGGATTAGATTAGATGTGAGGAAGAAATTCTTTATTCAGAGGGTGCTGAGGCACTGGCACAGGTTGCTCAGAGAAGCTGTGACTGCTCCATCCCTGGGAGTGTTCCAGGTCAGGTTGGATGTGGCTCTGAGTGGCCTGGGCTAGTGGAAAGTGTCCCTGCCATGGCAGGGGATGGAACAAGATGATCTTCAAGGTCCCTTCCAACCCAAACTAGGCTGGGATTCCTTCTATGAAAAGCCACAACAAGTAGTTGGAAAGGGAAGATGCTACAAGTACTTGATCCCTACAAAATGATCAGCACTAAAACACAGAATCTGCTCAGAGCAGGATGAACTGCTCCTACCCCAGTGTGCACTAGATTCTGTGTGAGCATTTGTGCCAGTGGCATCTGTGCCCAGGGAAAGGAGTCCACACACTGTGCAAATCAGTGCCAAGAACACAGAAAACCATGTAGGAAGTTTGAACCCTTAACTTACCCAAGCATTCATCTGACTCCGAGCGAGGACGTGGACGGTAGCGTTTAGCATGTTTTGCCTAATTTGCTTTTATATCTGTTTATTTTATTTAGTTGGGGCTTGTTAGTCCTCCCCATTGTGACTGCTGATGGCTTTGAGTTTCTCTGGTGTTATTTTACAGATCAATCAAAATCTGCTGGAAAGGGAAAGTGTGTCCCTGACATGTGCCATGTGCTCCAGCAAGAAATAATCCACAGCAGTCACACAAGAGAGACCTTGGCAAGGATCACAGAATATCCTGGGCTGGAAGGGACCCACAGGGATCATCAATCCAACTCCTGCCCTGCACAGGACACACCAACAATCCACCCTGGGCCTGAGAGCATTGGCCAAACTTTCCTGGAGCTCTGTCAGGCCTGGGGCTGTGACCACTGCCCTGGGGAGCTGGTCAGTGCCCAAACACCTCTGGGGGAAGAACCTTTGCCTAATACCCAGCCTAACTCTCCCCTGACACAGCTCCATGCTGTTCCCTCAGCTCACAGAGAGCAGAGATCAGTTCCCATCTTGGTCTCTGATGGACTTGTTCAGGGGGTTGGTTGAGAAAATCCTTCTCCAGAGGTAGAATTTCCCCATGCAGAGTCACACAGGTGAGGCTGCAAGGCCAGTTTGAACTTCCATAATTGATTACTTTGCTCTGGATTTACAGAACATCAAAACATCCCAAGAGTCTTCCACTGTGGAAGGTGTTTTTTACAGCATAGGAAGGACAAGCAATGAAACTGGTTCATTCTTAATTCTTCAGGTGTTCTGTTCCCACTGAGTGTGCTTTGTTTGCAGATGTGGCTGTGAGTGTGTGGATTATCAGCCTCTTCATGATGAATGATATTATGACAAGTTCCTTCTACTGGTTTTTCTATTGGGAGAAATCATGTTTATGGAAACACAGAAGGGAGGGAATGATAACTTCAGGTTTAGGTTTTACTTTCCTATAAATAAAGTTGTCTGAACTGAGTCTCGTTTGGAAAGAGAATAATTTTCTCTAATAATAATAAAAAAATCAGGATGATATTTTACTAAAATAAGATTGAAACAAAAAATTATTCAGAATATTAAATAATTAAAAAAATCAGGATGATATTTTACTAAAGTAAGATTGAAACAAAAAATTATTCATAATATTAAATAATATCACTTTTACCAGCATGGGAAACTTTTAAACTGAAAGACCTCAGTGTTAAAGCTCTCAAGAGAGCACAGAGAAGTTTCCCTAATTTTGATGGAAGTGTGACAACCTCCTGTGGATAAGGATAAGGATCCTGGGCTGTGACTTACAACATTTGCTCATATGAATACAATTAGTTGACTTCTTTGTGTGAGAGAGTGGTACCCAATTGAAACAAGCCCAATAATCATCCTCAAATCATCTGATCCTGGTTGTGGCTTTGCTTATCCTACACATGGAGCAGTTACTTACACCAAGGCATGGGAATTACACCCATGGTTTGGAAGCTGCTGGAATAAAGAGCTGCATAGATGGGAGCAGGTACAGCTGTGTGTGGAATGTGCATGGCACATGAGAGGAGAGGCTGGGGGTGACATGGTCCTACCCAACTTTGTGCCATTGCTCCCGTTGAGCTATGTCAGCTGTGTAAAAGCTGATGGGCACGAGGCACTGGAAGGCAAAAGAGAAGCAAACAAAGCATGAACACAAAATCATCAATAACTTTTTACCTAAGATGACTGCAGAGCTCCTTTTTTGAAAATCATGGAATCATTAAGGTTGGAAAAGACCTCCAGGACCATCAGTCCAACTGAATCCCACCATGATGACTAAACCATATCAAATCTTCTTCATGTTAAAGCTTCATTTTGCATGATACTGGAGCATTGTGCAGGGAGTTGGACTAGATAACTTGTAAAAGTCCCTTCCAACCCAAACTGTCCAATGATTCCATGATTGTACTCTATATTCCTGCAGGCATCTGTCTGTTCTTCATGTCACACCATTTCCCTGTGTGACAAGACAGATTTTGGACTCCAACCTTAAATATGATGTAAACTTCAGCTCTGATGATCAATGGACTATTTTACTTCAGTATTACACAACATGACATCTTTGCATGAAGGGAAGAGCATCTCCATCAATTCCAAAGGGGTGACAGTTGCAGCAGCAAAGCCAAGAAGAGACAAGGTGGAGGCTTGAAGGTTATGCACAAACTCCAGTGCTGTGGACATCACCTGCTTGATGGTGGTGCACAAACACCAGGGAGGGTGCCAGGGGTGTCAGTGACCTCAGCCACCTCAGACACACTTTTGAGTCCAGGTTACAGCTGACTGGAATCCTGAGGTTTTCCTGGCCCAGAGCCAGTTTGAAACCCACTGGAGCCACCTCAGTATTTTCTAACATTGCAAAGACAGTATTGTTTAAACCATTTCAAAAATTCTCCACACAATCTGGCAGCCTTCCAAAACAGTCTTAAATGAGCCAAAACTATCAGCAGCCACCCACCTTCCTGTCCATTACCCTCTGATTAATGACATTCCACCACCAGGGTCCGACAGTCAGGATCTCCCTGCTGCAGGACCTCTGCATAAATATGATCTCTGAGACCTGGAAATTGGCTGGATAGTTTGCAGCTGTGTTTTATGTGGAGGTGTCTCTTTGTCATGTGGTGACCATGCAGGAGAGGACTCTCACAGGGGGTGGAGAGAGATCAGGCCTTGCAGTATCTTGTGAAACCTTAAGTAAGCAAAGCGAAGCAGCAGAAATCAAATCACACTTGAAATCAAACTTGAAATCACACTTGAAACCAAATCATACTCTTCTTTCTGGGATTGGTTTTGTGCTCTTTATCCACTCATCTTGTACCTTCTGAGGCAAAATAACTGTAAGAACAACCATAACAAGTAACTAACAACCTCTTCCATTGGATTTAATTATTGAATTAGCACCGTTAAGAAAAAGCACACCAAGGTTTATTTCCTGTTATAGACAGAGAAGACACTTCCCTTTGAAGTCAGAAGTTCACACTTGTGAAATGTCTCAGACTTGCCTTGGGCTTGTGACAGAAGATGAGCAGAACATCTGGTTTGGGACTCCAGCAAGAGCTGAGCATTGAAATACCTTTCAAATCTGCATCTGCTGTGCCTCAGCTCTTACACAGAGGATCATGTCTTCAGGATAATTGATTTTCCTAAAGCATTTTGCAGAGTAGGCACAAGAGCATGTGCAGTTCCCTCAGCAGACTGAGGTTTTATATCCTAGGGTATATGCTCACCTCCATCTGGAACTTGGTGCTCTGGCTATAGATATTCACTGCTGGGTCCATGTGTACTTGAATCTTTCTTTCTGTGTAGGTATTTATTCTTATGGCTATATCAATATGTAGAAAAAGTGGATTTAGAGGCCCAGCATATGACTTTGAAGAAAGCTTTATTGCCCTGAGAAGCTTCAGAGCACATTTGCACTCAGCAGTGACTCATCGTTCTACCTCTTTTTTTCTTCTTGCTCCTTCATCCAAGAAACTCTGAGTAAGTCAAGCTCTGCCACGTCCCAAGTGTAGCAGGGATTCCTCACAGTCCTTGATGCAAACAGAACTAGTAATTCTCCTCAGAAATAGCAAGAAACTGCTATTTGTGGGCTCATGCTTTACGCAATGATGACCTTGGCTGAGGCAACCCAAATGGAAAGGGCCACAGAGCATGAAGTCAGTGCCACTGTGGTAAATAAAGGCAGCGCCAGGAAGGCCCAATTTCAACATCTCCTGGCAGATGAGGCATAGCTGGGCAGGGGCACTGGGCTGTGTTTTCTTAGCAGCAGTCTGGGAACCTCATGGCACTATGTCATAGTGAGACAGTTCAGTTTTGTGTCTCAGCTGGTTGTTTTTATTCATGTTTCTGGGATATGTAGGTCCTTTGCATGTTCTATAGAGGCATTAAAGAGAGCTGTGAGCAAAGGTGATGGGCTCCAGAGATAGGCTGGAGTAGAGTGATACTTGTCCATGGCACAGGTTAATGTAAATTCTGGGGATTTCAGGTATCGACTGAATAAAAAGTAGGAAAAAAATATGGAAAGGCCATTTCAGCACTTCAACTTGGCATTGAGAAATCACTGAGTGACACCAGTGGTAGACCATGATTTAGCCTCCCACAAACCATTTTAGATAGCAAAAGTCAAACCAGGTGAATACCTACAGCCCATAAAACCCAATTACATGGGTACGTGTTTCTTCCAACAATCTCAGCTCAGTCAAAGGAAAACAAAATGTAGCTTGGATTCATGAAAATGGCTAATTTACCCTCACAGCAGTTTGCTCAAAGTGATGATTTGTCAGGTTCATCTGTCTTTTTCCCCTCTAAAACAGCTCAGTCAAAGGAAAACAAAATGTAGCTTGGATTCATGAAAATGGCTAATTTACCCTCACAGCAGTTTGCTCAAAGTGATGATTTGTCAGGTTCATCTGTCTTTTTCCCCTGTAAAACATAGAATCTTAGAATTTTAGGGGTTGGAATCCTTAAATAGCATCATGAGGAGCCAGTACTGATCGAGTCCCCTCAGTTAACAAAATTACACTGCAAAATCATCCTTGGAGAATCCCAGGCCCCAGATCTGCCTTTTTCCTGTTGCAGACCATCCTCTTCCCAGGATCAGAAACCCCCAGGCTATCTCAGAGCCCTTTGAGCAGGAGCACTGCTCTCCTTAACATTCTCCTCAGCTGCACTTTAGCACCCATGAAATAGCTGTGACCATGACCCCATCCTTCCAAGGCAGTGACATTTTCATCCTTTTACCCTTATGTGAGGTAAATGTGGATCCCTCAATGGATTTACCATAGCTTAATTAGCTTAGCTGTGGTATCTGCCAGTGGTGTTTTTCCTCTCTGACTTTTCCCACATCTATTTACTGTGTGGCTTCTTCACTGCACAGGCTGTAAACTCATTATCATACGAAATGCTGTTTTATTGGGAGGAATATCATCTCAGAAACACACTGTGGGCATCTAAGCTTACTGTTTCTCCCTGAGTTCTCAGCTTGCTTTCATCAGGATGCTTTGGTTAAACTGATATTACCTCTCCTGGGTGCACTTCACAGAAGCTCTGCAGTGATGATGAATAAAACAACTGTGGTGAGACTGCAATAAATTAATTGCACCATTTTATATGAGTAAGAGAATGAGGAGGAGACCTGAGCCTGAAACACAACTCTGCCTATGGTTTGGGAGTCGTGGTTCAAAGACTGGTATGAAAAGAGAAAGGATGTCAGAGGAGGAGTGGGAAAAAGGTTTGGGGAGAAAAAAACACCCCAAACCAGCCCAGAACACTGTGGTTTCTAACAAGCAATTTGGAGTCTCCATTTCCATGTAGCCAAGTATGTGGAAGATCTGAATTTCCAATTTAGCAACTGCATGTTCTGTTTTATGAGATGCAGAAGGTTTTTATGAATCTCTGTCTCTGCCTTTTATTGGCTGGAAACTGATTGTCAAGCTGTGCTACAGGAGCCCTCCAAACATCCAAGACTCCTCCTAAAGCCAAGAGGGAGATGCCAACCTCTCTAGCCTTTGTTTTGGCTCAAGGAGGACCTGAGTTCTAGTTCTGCTGCTACAGGTCTCTACTTACTCTGACAAATTTAACCATTCAGGTGTGCTGCAGCTCCTTGTGTTGCTCTGTTAAACACCAGTTTACTTTTCATCTGCAGTGGGAAGGCCAAATTTTGTCCGGTTTAACAGAATATATAACAGATTCCCAATCAGCATGTGCAGGGGGATATAGAAATGCTCAGAAACATTTAGTCTATGGAGATGAGAGACAACCTGTGTGTAATACAGGGTCAGGTAGATGTACAGGATCATCTTCCTGCTGTGCCACACCACTCCAGAAGAGCAGCCAACCCCAGAGTGGGAGCAATCATGGCAATTAAGGCTGAGCATTGCTTCAAATATCAACACCCAGCCCTAATCCACCAGGATTCTGGCAAAATAAAATCCCCTCTTGTAGGTGCAACCCTGTGTTCTCATCATGACACTTGCTCAGCCTGCAAGGAAATGCCTTTTATGCTCTGCTGTCCCCAGGCCTCATCCCTCCTGGTCTCAGCAGTAATCAGGTGCCCTCAGCCTCTCTCCATCCTGGAAGAACCAGGAGGGAATAAATCCAGAGCAAATCATTTGTTTGATAATCCCAAATTTATTTACAGAGAGGGAGAAGTTGACTTATCAGATCCATTACTTTGCCAAGATAAAATACAGAGTTAAATGTAACCAGTGAATATTGGGCAAAGGAACATTTTGCACTGGGATGTGCCATGCCATGGAGTCCTGACTATCTTTGGGCTGCAGTTGTTTTGCAGTCAGGTTGCTGTTGTTTCCCTGTGCTGTAAGAAGACACTTTAAAGGTTCCAAGAAGATGCTTTACTCTTATGTCCCTCTTTTTGGGGATTTGTTTGGAGATCTCTTGCCTGTCCTTTGCTGGTGCCTCCTCTCAGCTGCTTCAGAAGAGGTAAGAAGGAAAGCAGTTTTCTCTCTTGCCATGCAGGGAGGATGCAGAGAAGGGAGGGAAGGAGGTTTTGGCTGGATCGTGGTGTGTAACAAGCTCTGGGATGGAGTTATGGTGCTGAGGGAAGGAATGGTCCTTCTGTGCTTCTAGGGAGACAGAGAGGGACTCACATGTCAGGGTGGAAACAGGGAGAAGTCAGGCTGATGCAGAGACTCCTGGATAAGCAGGTAGCTCTCCTAGGGAGGACCTGAGGCAGCAGAGTGTGCCCCATGTGCTGCTCCAGCTCTTTATCCCATCAGTGGGTTATTTTACATCCCACCTGCAAACTGCCTCCAGCTCCACCTTGACAAAATCCCAGACTGGTTTGGATTGGAAGAGACCTTAAAGCTCATCTCATCCCATCCCCTGCCATGGGCAGGGACAACTTCCACTAGTCCAGATTGCTCCAAGCCCCATCCAACCTGGCCTGGAACACTTCCAGGGCTGGGGCAGCCACACAGCCAACCTGGCCCCAAATTGTATGTGCATTTAGGGATTACACTCAAATGGTTTATAATTTTGGGCAATAATTACATTCATTTTCCAGACAGAGTTCAGAGAGTAACTGGCCTGGCAAGTCCTGTGGGGTAGGAGCAATGTTCCAGCTGTAGCACAGCATAATATTCACTTATGAATTATTATTGCTATGAGATGATGAACAGATCTCTCTGGTCTCCTTTCTTCATACTTAAAAAGCAATTTTTTACCTCAATTTTTAAGGGGAGAGCATGTTCCAACTGTATCATTTTTAGCTCATACTTGTCTGATGTTAACACATGGAGCATTGCTAGGACAAACAGCATTGCTGGTTAGCCACTGATTTTCTAATCAAAGGGTAAAGCCCACACTGCTATTTTTATGTTAGTCATGTTTGTCTATTAGTGCAGTCACAAACCAGTTATTTAATATGGAGATAGCTCCTCTTTAAGAGGAATTAAAGTGGAATTTTGTGTATAAACCCCTGAAATATGACACTTTTAAGTGAGCACATCCAATTTGTCTGCAGGATTTGATCTGTAGTTCTGAGAATCAGATCCTGTTGAGTATCTCACCGTATAGGTGAGAGTTAGTGTCCTCAGCTTAACGTGGAAATAAATCAAAATATAAACCAGAAATGCAGGAATTGAGAGGGTAGAAAAACTCCTAATTTCTTGAACTTTTCTTTCTCAATTTTAAAGACTTCCTGAAGTGACTGGCAAATGCTTTTTCCAGCATTTCATCCCAGGACAGGCTGGGAGGCAGTGGGATTTGCCTGGGGAGTTATGAAGTGTGTGGTACAGTGACGATAGGCAGGTAACAACTTCTGGTGGTAATACCAAGGATGAAATGGGGGCTAAAACCAGAACAGCCTTCTCCGGTTAACCCAGGCTCAGGGAGAGCTCTGGTGCCAGCAGGACATCAGGCAGCACCTGATGGATTACCTGGGATTGCTCACAGGGCTCCAGCACTGCCTGTGCTCCAAGGTAGCCAAGTGTTACTTTGGATGTTGGCTCAGGACCCAGCAGAGAGGAGGTGACAAGGCTTCTGCTGGTGGAGCTGCACAAGATGTAGGGAAGGTTGTGCAGACTCTGGTGGGAGAGGGAAGAGATTCAGATTAGATGTTAAGAGAAATTTCTTCCCTGTTAAGATGTTCAGGCACTGGAATATTGCCCAGGGAGGTGGTGGAGTCACCATCCCTGGAGGTGTTTAAGAGGCATCTGAATGCTGAAGGATCTGGTTTAGGGTTTAGGGGTTCCAGCAGTGACAGGTCAATAGTTGGACTTGATGCTCTTAGAGGTCTCCTTCAATCCTGATGATTCTATGATTCTAAGAGGAACTTTCCAAATGGGAGTTTTAATGGGTCTTTTGATGTCAGGTTTACCTTTCTTCAGGTCTCATGGTTCAGACACTTTCTGAATGTGTGGTCCTGTGAGTTAGGACATTATACAGGGCAGGAGGTGGCAGCTGGTTCATCTGAATCCTCCTGCTGTCCTGGGCTGCTCGAGTCCCTTTTCCCACAGAGCAGTGTTTCCCTCTGGACAAAGTAAAGGAAAACTGTTATAAAAATCCAATTCCTCCTCTTTTTGGATAGAAATCCTAAGTTTCTTTCTCTTTCCCAGCAGGAAGCCCTTCCTGTAAACACAAGACAGCCTTGTTGAAACATTGGTAATAAGATTTTGCCTATTTTTTTTGGATGTTTCACCCTTTGCCTCCTTCTTGGTGGGTAGTGGTTAAAGTGATAATGAGTAAATTCTGGGACTCACCCAAATCTGCTCCAGTGCTGAAATTGTGCACAAATCCACCAGAAATCATAGAATCAGAATCACCAAGGTTGGAGGAGACCTCTAAGAGCATCGAGTCCAATATTAACCTGTCACTGGTTTAACCCCTAAACCCTAAACCAGACCCTCCAGAGTCAGATCCAGAGGCCTCTTAAACACCTTCAGGGCTGGTGACTCCACCACCTTCCTGGGCAATATTCCAGTGCCTGACCATGTGCACAGCTTGTCAGCACCCACTTTTAAACAGAAAATGAAGGTGTGAACCCCCTGTGAAGGTGGAGGTGGAAAATAAAACATTCAATGGGGACAACCTTAGCACAGAGCTTCTCATCCAGGAGGAACTCAACTGCTCTGCAAACTGCCAAGTGGCTTTGAAAGTCACAGCTCATGGCTAACCACTTTGGGACAATTTAGGACAGGAAGTGAAAAGTACTAAATTCAGAAGAAATGAAGGAACATTCAATGATCCCCAAAATAACTTGTTTACAAGAAGGAGAGACTTAACAAGTGTGGAAGCTGCAGAACGTGCGGCGGATTATTTACAAAGGATAATTTGTGTGACAGAGAAACTCCAGGGAAGATCAAAATAACATTGTATGAGCAGAAAGTATAGAGTGAATTAGGACATTTTTTCCAGCCCCAGTTGGATGTGACTTTCCTCACAGTGTGTGGAGGCAAAGGAGCATTTGGAGGCGCGTGCGAGGACACTTTCCATTTGTAATGTTCACTCAGCCATAAATCCTCCAGCACAGGCCCCAGGGCCAGCTCTGTGCCATTCACTCATGGCAAGTGTTCCTGAGGCTCCAAATAACTCAGGTTTTGGTGGGGGTCACAGGAGGGGGAGTAAAAAGAACATTATTTCATTGGCTGAATGGAAAGGGATTCAATTGGAGCTGCTTAAGAAAAGAGAAAGGTTGGGAGTGTGCAGGTTGGGGGAGCTGAAGGTTGTGGGAATTAAAGCACAGTTTTCCTACATGGAGCATCTCATCTTGTCTCACTGCATCCTCCCCCATGAGCCCCAGCCCAGGAGGGGACAAGTGCCTGGGGCAGTCACCCACTGACCAGAAAGAAGCCACTGAAACACCTTCCAAGAAACATGGAGATGATCTTTCTCTACTGGATTTTAGGCTTTTGATGACATATTTTAGCTTTCAGTAAAGACAAAAATCTTGACTGTTTTCCAGGATATATTTTTATTTAATAGAAATTGGATTCTCTCTAGAAAATGGGATTTTGGGGGGGAATATTTAATTGTCTTAAACCCAGTGTTTCTGTCAAAGCCCAGTCTTAGTGGGTAAGAAGCCAAGGGAATGCTGAGGAGGGTTAAAGGGATCAATTATTAGCTCAGAATTTGCTCTGAGCGTTCCTCAAATCACTTCTAAACAACACACTTCAGGGGAGTCTAATGGACTATTTATTTATACATCGATTCTTCTTGAAATGAGTTTTCTAGAACTAGATGGATGTTGATAGAAAGTTATTTTCTCTTCTCTTATAAATTTGTAGGAACATCTTGATCTCCTATGGCACCCCAGAGACCAGATTCCTCATTCCTATTTATCATTAGGATTCATCACTTTATTGGAAAAAACTCCCTGTTCCCTCCTTGCTTTTTTCTTTTTTTTTTTTTAAGGAAACTTAGACACATAAAAGCAAAACAGAGCAGCAAAGCAAAGCACACTCAGCATTAATTTGGCAACAGGGAAACCTACTAAAACAGCTTTTATTGTTTAAATCCGAGCCTGAAGTTTTCCTTCTATAAAAAAAAACAAACCTCTGTGACATTTGTTGGAAACATTGGAGCCAATGGATCATGTGTTCCATTGCGCAGGAGATGCAATTAGATTGCTGCAGGTTTGTAAAACAAACTCTGCTCTAGGAGTGCTGTCATGGAACCACAGCTCTGATTTCCACTTGGATAACTGAGCTGGTCATTAGGGCTCCACTGGTGCAACTGCTTTGCAATTTCCAAAGCTGCCTAAGGGATTTGAATGTCAAATTCTGATTAAAATTACACTGGGCTGAGCATGCTCTAAGAGGATTTGAAACTTCAGGCCTGGAGGTTCCCTTTGGATAAGAAGGAAGGATTTGCTTAGTGGTGAAAAACTTTAATCTGCTGGAGGTATGAAGAATTCCTGAAGGAGAAATTTTGCTACTGAAAATCAGTGTCTTTTATCCACTTTTAGTGGCACCAAGATGATTTTTAGCTATGAAGGGTAAAAGACACACTCATTGCTTCCTGGCAGAGGAAGAGCCTTGTGGAGTACACAAAATCCTCATCTTGTAGTATCATAGGATGTTCAGGGGTTGGAATGGAGCTTAGAGATCATCTAGTCCCTGGGCAGGGACACTTCCCACCAGAGCAGGTTGCTCAAGGCTTTATCCAACCTGGAATGAACACTGCCAGGCTTGGGACAGCCACAGCCTCTCTGGGCAACCTGTGCCAGTGTCTCACCACCCTCACAGGGAAAATGTCTTCCTAAGATCTAATCTACATTTCCCTCTTTCAATTTCTCCCCATTCCTCCTTGTCCTGCCCCTGCAGTTCCTAACCAAAAGTCCCTCTTCAGCTTCCCTGGAGCCCCTTCAGATCCTGGCAGGTTGTTTTGATTTAACAAAACAACTCCCAAAGCCAAACCAAGGAGCTGTAGCTGAGTGTGGCATCTAAGTCAGGATCCCATGCTCATTCCAAACAAGGTTTCACTATCCCTCACCTATTTATTTCATTTATTCTAGTCTATCTCTGAAATTCCTTTGAGGTTTTGATTCCCCCAGGGGTCTTTGATAAGGAGAGGATGCTCATGATGCAGTTGGGAAATATCTGTGCTGTTGACACTTTGTTCTCTGATATCACCAACACCTTCAACAAGCAGCACAATGAACACTCTGCCATGGCCAAGGCTGGCCAAAAGCTGAAGGAAGTTTGTGGCTGTGCACCCACTGATACTCTTAGGTCCCACTTAGTGACCCTGTAGCAGGAGCATGAAAAGCAGCTGAAAGCTAAGAATTAACTGAAGCCAATATCAAATAATCAGGACTATGTGAATTAAGAGCATTCCCAGAGGTGCTGCCATGTCACAGCACTATGTCTGGAGCCTGCTCAGAGCCTCATCACTGTACATCACATGCACAGTGCAGAGACATTTCAGATTCCATGCAGATTCTGCTCATTTTATAGCTTGTTTTGGCTTTATGGGACAATATAATGTTTCTGACTGTTCTGCCTGATCTCAGAAACACATGTGGGAGATTTGGCTTTGCTGGTCCTCACATGGCACAGCCTCCAGCCCTGCCCTGTGCCATCTGCACTTGTGATAGCACAGAACCAGCCCTGAAACCTGAGAGGACCTGATCTGGAGAACAATCAGGTGTCATGTGGAAGATTAGGATGGATTTACAAGAGCCTTTGGAGAAAAGGCTCACCCAATACCCAATGCTTTTCACTACATGAACACACAGAAAAGATAGTTCAAATGTAGAGAGACTATAGATTTCACTGGAGGAGAGGCAGAGCAGCTGTATCAGGGGGGATTTTGGCCCTGTGTGCTTAAGGAAGTCCTTAAGGAAGTTATATCTGAGTCTACAAACACCTCTATTATATAAGTCAGACACACAGAACAGGAATAGTGATAAGGAAACTGGACACAAGCTGATTCCATGGATGCTTTCAGAATCAGTCACAGGGAGCAATTGCATTGTGTTTAGTTTTGCAGGAACAAAAGTGTTTAGACATCCTTTGGTTGGATTCCAACCAGATACAGGTCATAGAAACCCAGCAGCAGTGACTTGGCAGTGTCAGTAGATAGAAGTCTCTGAGCCTCAGATATGTTAGCAAATCATGGCTTGAACGCAGTGTCAGTAGATAGAAGTCTCTGAGTCTCAGATATGTTAGCAAATTATGGCTTGAATAAGCTCTGAACCATTAGCACCAGTGGACAGAAAATTACTTTTCCTATGGATGATGTGTTGCATTATCCTTTATGCATTAACACAGGGAAAACATGGAATATCTGACCAAATAAAGGGAATTTCCACTGGGATTGGGTAACATTCCCATCACTGCTTAGCAGCTGATGTGGCTGTGTGAAGGATGTTTGGGGTGACCCATGATGAACCCAAAACCATGGAGTGTGGTGGAGATTCCAAGGGACTAAGCTGGCAGCAGTCCTGTGCTTTGGGACAAAAGCATTGACACAGGAGGAGATAATACCTGGGCAGAGATTCTAAGGAAGAATGAAATCAATGGGGAAATCAGTTCTCTTACCTTCCCACCAGCTGGAGAACCCTGAGGCCCTCTGGATGCCCAGTTTGGAGCTGGGGCTGTGGGAGTGGGAAGGGTGGGCTGGTTTGGCAGTGCTGGACCTGATTGCCAGTCAGAAACCTTATGGAATTCATCACATTTTTTAAGGATGAGGGAAAGAATAGAAACCACGAGTGAAATCCTACCCAGCACCACAAATAACTACAAAGGGAGCTCAACCTCTGGGTTTTCAGGCTGTCTCTGCCCTGCCCAGTATTAGTGCTTTAAGTCCTTGTTCTGTTAGCTTCAGCTTAGCCCCAAAACACGTCAGAAATTCCCAGGAGACTTTTCTGCCCTGAAATGGCCTCGTGGTTCCTTCAAGGCTCTGTCTGCTCCTGCACCCACAGGGCCCATGGGCACTGTGGTTCTCCCTCCTGTAACCACCCATTTAGCCTCTGTTTGGCCACAATACAACCTAGTCAGGCATCTTCCTTCAGACCTTCAGTTTGCCCCTTTGCCAGGCACAGATTTTGCATGAAGTTATCAACTCAACAAATAAATTTGTACCTTCATTCTTATTTTTCTATCCTCAGTGAAAGCAAGTGCAACTGCATTCACATCAGGCAGAACATCTGGTCTCCTCTACTCAACCCAAGGGTTTCTGTCCTCCCTAGACATATTTATTTCTATTCATTTAGATGTTAAGGAATTTGGGAAATTTGTCACAGGTATTTCCTGCCCCTCACCTGAAACTACAGTGATGCCTCCAATAGGTCCTTGGTAAATCACTCCTGAAACACACTGGTAATTTTAGCAGTCAAGGTGAACTTTTTCTAGCTTTCTAAAGCCTATTATCTGTGTCATTTTTGATGTAAGAAACAACTCATATCTCTTCTCACAAGGAACATTGTCTTCTGCGCGAGACAGCAGTGCTCACTCTATGGTCTTCTCACAAGGAACATTGTCTTCTGCACGAGACAGCTGTGCTCACTCTATAATTGTCACCAGGAGTGGGACCCAAACTCTTGGGATGCATAAAGGGTAAATTTTTCCTACATACTCTGTTACTGATAATAATGAAACATGTCTATCACCACATAATCAGGAATTCTGTCAACACTGACACGATTTCCCACACATCTGAGGTTCTAACTCCCACTTTATTGGAGCTCACAGTGTCTTTAAGGGAACATATGTAATCCATATTAGCCTTCCATGTCCGGGAAATCTCCTATAGACTCTGAGCTTACTATTGTTGCACTCAGACACACCACAAACCTCATAAAGTCTGTGGTTGATCCAGTCCAGTGCACTCAGACATGTTCCTTTCCAAGTAGCCCTTAGACACTCTGGAATGCTCAACATTCCTCTGCTGCCATTGCCCAGGGGAGAGCTCACTCACCTGAGGAGCCTCCAAGCCTGGAACATCTCAGGGAGGACCTCAGCTACCCTGAAACCAAGCTAAGTGTCTATTCTAATATTGGAAATGTTAAAAGGGAATGGTTATTCATCTCATTGGATTATCAATATCAAAAATCTCTCTTGTAAAGTGAAATGTTTTGTGACTAGGATTTAAAAGATTGACCCATGATAGAATCAGTCTCTTTTCTTCCTTCATGTCCATGAAGTGCAAAAGCAACAAGATTGATTTGGCAGCTAAATTCTTGCCTGAGTTTGGAAATTAGGTGTCTTCTCTCTGCTTCATTTTCTGCCTTCTGTGCAAGACAAATAATCCTTCTTCTCTCAAATTCCTCACCTGTAAAATCCAAGTGTTTTTATGGGAGTCGTGCGAAGACAAACAGGCTAAGAGCTCAAGAGGTCCTCAGGTGGTGTTGTCACCTAGGAATGGATGTCCTGCAAGCCTCAGGTGGCCAGACAGAAAGACCTCTTGGGACAACAGAAGCTCAGGAAGCTCCTTCAGCTGAAATAAACACTCCAAAGCAGTTGCTTGGACACCCTGTTGCAAACCTGCAAAACAAGGGTGGAAACCTCGTGAGCTACTCAGTGCTCAGGTTAGACATGGAAACTCTGGGTCACAGCTTTAGGGCTCTGCTCCTCATGACCATGACTCAGGAGTGTGGGGTGTGCAGCAGAAAAAAAACATAAAATCCAGAAAGTGAAGCTGGACAACCCTAGCAATAAAAGCTGTTCGTTTTGAGGTGTTCAGGGATGGATTTTGGCATAAATCTTGGAGGCTGAGGCATGAGATGAACCTCCCTGCTGAAACCTGCATTGTTTTTTTTCCTTATCACATTTGCCTTTCATTCTCCAAGCACTCCAGGATCATGTTGCTGGCCTGGGGCTGGAGCAGAAGGTGGGACCTCCATTGCTGCTTAGTCTTTCTAGGAAAAAAGGCACTGGATGAAAATATCAGGATCCTTAATTGGCCTCATTAAAGACATTGGCCATCTGGACCTCACTCATTCTAATTAGTCATCAATAGGGTAGTGATTTGGTCATAAAAAAATAGGGAAAAAAAAATCCACCTCCAGTCTCTCTTGACTCAGTCCTTACACACCAAAGTGCCTGCTTAGCTGTCAGGCTGGAGCAGAGGGATGTGTTCTCACCCAGCAGCCATCCCATCCACCCCGTGGGTTTGGGCCAGCAGCTCATTTTTTGGCAGGGTCACTCCACCTCAGCCTGTAAGTGGTGGCAGTCTGGGGAGGATGGAACTAAATGTGGCAAAGAAATCGGGAACATGTGATTACCACACCCTTCACTTGTGAGCCAGGCTGGGATCCACTCTTCCAAATGTCATTCCTGTGCAGAAAACCTTGGATAACACATGGAAAAGGCTTCCAGGCATTGCTGAAGTGCTGTAACATTTTGGGGCTGTTAACTGGCACCTCCTTTTTTTTTTTTTTCAAGCAATTCCCCTCTGGTCACTATGACTTGCTCCTCTCACAAAGACAGGAGGAGCAGAGGTAAATGAACTGAATGACTCCTGCTGCTTCTTTTAGGATTCCCAGATTCACATGTTCCATGTGCTGCTTTT
Organism: Acanthisitta chloris; assembly: GCF_000695815.1. Taxonomy (NCBI): domain Eukaryota; kingdom Metazoa; phylum Chordata; class Aves; order Passeriformes; family Acanthisittidae; genus Acanthisitta; species Acanthisitta chloris. The sequence goes on along the minus strand of NW_008672706.1, from coordinate 9,340 downwards.
GACTCACTCAGTTTATACCTGGTCAGAATGACCAAGACACTTCTCTGAGATGGAGCCTCCTCGTGTTTGTCCATCCTGAACCAGGACAGGCCAAAACAATCATGGAAACCACAAAAAGGTGGTTCAACAAGCATAAATAAGAGAGCTTGAAGCACAACAAGGTTTTCATGGGCAGGACTGGAGAAAAGTGGCAAAAATTGGTTCCTTCAGCACTGCTGATGCATCAGGGGATAAATAGCTGTGGGTGGTCTTAAATGCTGAGGAACTTCTCAGGTCATGTTAGACATCAAAGCTGTCACATCATTCCCACTCTGTGCTTCTCGAAAAGTCTCACCTTGCTTCTCCCACCTCAAATGAAGTTTCTTGTTCCTGTTCTTGATCTTGAAAAATATGTATTTAGGGAATGTATCTGAAAAACCTGATGTGATATATGCACAGTTTCACCGTATAGAGGTGAAGAGAGATTTATTGGCTGATTTTTAGGAGAACTAAATGTCATTGTTGTGTACAGATTATGGTGGGACATAATGAGCTACAGTGACCTAGCTGGGTCCAAAATATTCCCCTAAAATTAGTGACAGCCAGATTCCAACCTACAGGGTGATTGCAAAGGAGCTGGAGAAAGAGGGTTGAATCCAAGCAGATCCCATCTGCAGGGTGATTGAAAGGAGCTGGAGGAAAGCTGTGGAATCAGGACAAAGCTGCCTGAGCCACCCCATATATTTTACAGTTAATCTTGTATCTGTGTTGAGGAAAAACACCCCTCAAATCTAGTTCTGAGTGGGCCAGCAAAGGCCTCAGGTTCTGGACACCTTATTAATAATACTCTTCTGCAGGAGGAGACTGCAATTCTTTATAAAGATTTATTAATAGCCATTATTATTTTCACAGAGGTTTTAATGTGCAGTAAAAGGTCTATAAAGACAAGCAACCAAAGGAACTCTTCGATTTCATGCTGATCTGCACTAAAAAAATACCAATCTCTTCTTTTTTTTTTTTGTCCTTTTTTTTTTTTTTTTCCCTTTGGTGTCAAATAATAATAAAACAAAGAGCTTTCAGGAGCAGCCACAGCAGAAAGGCTAATGTAAAGTGATATATTTGAGCCCCAGGAGGATGGTGTAAGTTACTCTTGCCTCTGAGACCTGTTTATTGTGTTTGTCTGGTTACCCTGGGAACCAGCTCACGCCGTTTCACTTAGTTTATAATGTTCCTGTAAATGTTAGGTAGGGCCTGGATTTATTAGCCACTGTCAACACCTCCAGTGGAACGCGGCGCTGAGCGTCGAGCCCTTGGCAAAGTGCCTTCCTGGGCTCCCTCAGCCCCCAAAAAAACCCTTTTTTTACCCAGTTTTATGCAGGAGGGTGAGTGTGTGCACGTGTGTGTGAGCACCTCCATCCAAATAAATAACTGCTGAATGTTTCCCAGTGCCTGTGCTGGGTGGGACAAAGGAAGGGCTGAGCATGGGGAGCTGCTGTTGGGTGGGATCTCTGAGTCACGTTATTTGTGTGAGGTGAATTATTTAGGGGCTGGGGAAGGCATGTTTACCAGGAGTGTTTATTATCCCAAAAGCAGCAGTGTGATCCTGTTGCTTCTGTCCCCAAAGAGCTCTGTTAATTGGGAGCGATGAATCATCAGAATTATGAGAGCTGGAGTGAGTTGCTTTGCCTTTCCTCTCCTCTCCTCCTCCAGTCCCTCAGCATGACAGAGCACATTTGGTTGCAGACTGCTGGGTGTGAGGCTTATTTTTTCATTTGCTTTTTTTTCTTTTTTTTTGCTTTGGGTGGTACCTCTCAGGCTACCACACTGAGAAGACTCTTAACCTTTTAAATGCTCAAGAACAAATGCAGTTGGCATCTTTACTCCTGGTAATAGGTGGTTTTAAACTTTCCCCACCTTGTCCTTACTCCTGCTTGCAACTGCAGCCTGATCTCTCCTTCCCACCTTCACAGGGGTGAGGGTCTCTCTCATGTCACAATTTTCTTTACACAGGAACACATCTCCTCCAGTGCCAGAGAGGATCTTCCATCTCCTCCAGTGCCAGAGAGGAGCTCCCATCTCTTCCAGGAGCTTCAATCTCCTCTCTGGTCACCCTTTGTAGAACCAAATACCATATCTCATGGCAGTTTTTTCCCATGGAAAGGGTTGTAAAGCATTGGAACAGGCTGTCCTGAGAAGTGGTGGAGTCACCATCCCTAGAAGTATTCAAAAAACATGTGGATATGGCACTTGAGGACATGGTTTAATGGTGAACGTGATTCTGGGTTGACTTGATGATCTTAAAGGTCTTTTCCAACATTAATCATTCCATGATTCTATGATCTCCACTAACTCTTCTTTGCCTTGTCCCCAGCAAGATGGATTTGTGCAGTGATTCAGTGTGACTGCAAATGCTTCTCTTGCCAAAAAACCTTCACTCTGGACATTTGTGCTCAACTTTGTGATTCGTCTCCACGTTTACAAGAGGATTTGGATTCAGCAGTGAGTGGGGAATGCTGCAGCTAAAAATACAGGCTGGGTGAAGAGAAGAGGTGGATCAATTGATGGGTAAAATCCAAGAAAAAGTGTCTTTGTTCTTCCCCACACTTGGGGCTGATCCCACCATCCCTTGACCAGAAATGTTCCCTCCTTGGCATGAAGCTTTTCCCCATGGAACAGCTCGGAGCCCAAGGAAACAAAAAAACACCCAGAGCATTGACCACCTTGGGATTAGCCAATGCTCTGAGGCTGAAGGTACAGCTGATGGAGAATGTCCAAAAGGGCTAGGAATGCAGATGGGAAAAGGCAGAGCCTGGGTCAGAATGGCTGGTGACAGCAGGGAGAAGTCAGATGAGGAGAGCTGGACTTAGTGCAAGGCTGCAGAGAGTGAATTTGTCTTTCAGTTGGAATGAGTTAAGGGTGGGGAAGTTGCTTAGGATATATTATAGGTTGGGATTCCTATTTCCTGTGTGATGCTGAGCAATTGAAATCCTAATTCCCCACATCATCTATGAGGCAGAACTGGAGTGAAGTGCAATTAATTCACGTTGCAACGTGACCCAAAATCCCTGAGTGAAGCCTTCACTAGCCCCAAGTGTGGTTTGGACATGGTCTGTGTGAGTGTTGCCAGTGGAACAGGACTGTGTTGCTTTGTTTCAGGTGAGAAGATGGAGAGAGAATGGATTTTTCTCTCTTACAGCCACATTGCAGGGAAGAATTTGCTGTGCACAGAGCTCTGTTTTTCCCTGAGCCTTCTCTGCATCCAAATCAGCTCCTGGAATATGTAGCAGGAACAGCATCTCCAGAGGCTTTTACCTGAGCCACATTCAAGCTAAATACACATATGCACATACCTTCACCTATCTCCACTTTAGGAAATATATCCAAATGTCCTAAGTGTGTGTTTTAACTGTTTTAAACATTTAAAGAAAAATTTCAATGTCAAAAATACCTTTTTAATGAGCCTAAAATGGAATGTCTATGACAGTGACAAGAGGAACTCGGTGAAATCCCAGCTGCTGCTTTTAATTGCTCCTAATTTGCTCTCTGGTGCTGGTAATTGGAACAATTTGAGTACAGAAACCTGTGAGGTCTCAGACACTAATTGATTTTGTCTTGCTTAATCAGCCTCGCCAAAACCAGAGCTTATTTTACTGCCTGGTTTTAAGCTTAGTGCTCTTATGGTGTGATACATTGGGCAAAAAATGTCTCTCACCATCACCCAACTCATCCATTGACCATCTCAGGTCGTGGGGCTGAGTCAGCACCTCTAGTTGCTGTTATGGTCCTGAAAAACACCTCTAATGAGACAGCACAGCATTGGGATATGTATTCAATATACAAAGGTGATATTTGAAGTTTAGTCCAACTCAACCAGTCTTAAAAAATGTTGTGTTTGCAGATATTTTTCTTTCTTGTGCTCAGAAACCAGTGAAATTGTAAGGGAAAATAATCTCTGCCTTGTATATATAGCAAAAAGAGAATAAATCATATAATGGGGTGTTTAATTTGCTTTTGAAAAACAATTCAGGTTCTCAGTGTTGTGATTTAAGGAGGCTCTGGTATTCTATTTCAGGATAATTTACTATATTATTATTATCTCATGCTGGAAAATAGTGGAAGAGACACCTCAGAAAATGGTGATGTACCTTGTAACAAGATCACATTTGGGGACAGAATATCTTCAGTGCCCAATATCCTGTTCCAAAATGCTCCAGACATTATCTCTGAGCCATGTGAGGGCAGGTGAAGCTCAGAGGGTGGTTTTGCTACCTTATTAAATTTACATTTTGCCACTTCCCTCCAGTCAGCGGCACAAGGAAGTCCAGGGAACCTTGGAGCATCCTCAGAAGAAGAAGGACAACAGCACCTTTGCCCATGTGGCTGCACCTGGATTGACAGCAGACTTGCTTTGGATTCCCTCTGTTCCCACCAAACCCAGAGCTTTAAGTTGCTGAAGACCAGGAACCATTTCAGGAAAGTCACAGAATCAATCAGGTTGGAAAAGGCCTCAGAGATCATCAAGTCCAACCCATGATCTAACACCACCTTATCAACTAGACCATGGCACTAAGTGCCACATCCAGTGTTTCCTTAAACACCTCCAGGGATGGTGACTGCACCACCTCCCAGGACAACATTTTCCAATGTCAAGACAATTTGATGATTGAACATTCCCCATCATTTCTGTTATTTTTAAGTTTACCTATTTAATCAATTCTTTATTGTTTCACTTAATTTTAAGTATTCCTATGCACTAAGCAGCATTTTAAGGGGTTTTTCCTAGTTGAGGCTAGCTGGGCCAGTAGCACATCCCATCCCAAAGCACTTTCCATGGGTCTTTCCCCACTGACTTGAGGCCAATGAGGAGAATCACCCCTTAAATAGCTCAGCTGCATGTTTGCTGCTTTGAGCCCAAACACCACTCGATTCCTTAGGACTGTAAATTTCCATTTGCCATTGCCCCCATTTCTTCAGGGGAAGTAGATTGTAAGCCTGCAAAGATTTATAGCTCCATTCTCAAATATCTATCATTTTAAACACAGCACTGCTGCTGACATCCACTAAGCTGCCTTAGATAGACTGGGAAAGTACTTAAACACAGCAGAAAAAAAACAAAAAAACCACCCCAAGACATTACAATATATCCAGATCTGTTTCAAGAACTTTTTTGTTGGGCATGGACAAACTTGGAGACATAATTCATACAAACTGCTATTTACATTTCAGCTCTATACTTTCCCTCTTTATGTCCTTTTCCATTGCTCCACACTGCCAAATTTGCCTAAAGAGAAGTTTTTCCCTGTGGCTCCCCTGGCCGTGGAGCCCTCAGGGCTGTGTGTGACATCACTGCTTGTCCTCAGAAGGTCTGACCTCAGGTGTTGGGTTTTTTTTGGTATAACACAGAGATTTACTGGCTGGTAAGAGCTTGGAAAGATCAGAGATGAAGGGTGGGACTTTGAAAACAGTCTAAGCCTTGAGCACAGTCAAATTTGTACTCCATTACCCATCAGTTTTGCAAAGCTCCACCCTGAAGCTGTGTGAAATTATTCTAGTGGCAAGGAAAGTATATTTACCCAATGTCACATATTAAACATTACTGCCCATTAAAATATAGGCCCTTCATTCTGTTTGGCTGGTGCAGATGTGCAGGAGAGAAGGAGGAATTCTCATTTCCCATTCCCTGCAGCTCAGCAGAGGAGCTGTCTCTCATTTTTGGTGTCTGCCTGTGGGCAATGAGTGTCTACTGCTTGGAGAAGGCCATAATGACTTCTGAGAACCAGATCCCTCAGAATGCAAAGGAGATGAATTGACCATGCAAAAAAAACGATGCATCCAAATTTGTGGGCACTTTGGAGAGTTGAGGCCAAAATAACTCCCTCGCTGTCACGCAGCAAGCGCTGGCAGCAGTGGGATGGGAACACAGAGCTCTTTATTCCCAACCCTTGTGCTTGCCACACTGTGATCCCTCAGCTCATGAGGCTGGATGGGATCTGTGAGGGTCTACCTCTTCTTTTTGTCCTGTTTCACTTGGGTTTGTCTAGTCCAAAGTGAGGAGGAGCTCTTGGAAAGCCTCACAGGGCCCAGGTAGGTGACAAGACAAAACAAACCCTCCTGCTATTTGCTCTGGAGAGCTGTGCATGACCTGAGTGTGGGAGCTTGGCAGAGCTCCATTTGCTTGGGGACATTAGAGGGCAGGTGACAAATCTGGCCTGGGGATGGCAAGTGAGCCACCTTAGCTCTGGATTGTGCTGACACAGCAAGTCCTGTGAAAGGGAAGGATGGAAAACTCTGCCAAACCCAGCTCTGCCCCCACAGCTCTCAGGGTCAGCACACAGTGTGCATGAAGAGTCCCCACACAGCCAGACATGGACACCCCATGCTGTACCTGCCCCTCATTCAGCTTGTGCAGTGACACAGAAATGCTTTTCTCTGAAACTCTCTGAAAATTCACTCACTGTGAATTGGGCTGAAAGTGCAAATTATTTGTCCAGTGAGGAATGTTCTTATATTTCTCAGCTTAGGTTTTCCACCCCATCTCTTTCCTCATGATTTTTCTGTGCTCCAGCATGAGGCTTTTTCCTGACAAAGACAATTTTGGAGAGTTCCCAGGTGTCTGTAGAATTCAGGGGGCTCTGACCATGGCAGACCCTCAAAGCCTTACTGCCTCCATCCCACCTTCAGGCACTTGACCAGGTGGGTTGTCTCTGGCTTTGGAGAGTGATTTTGGATGTTTTGAGAGGTGTCTCATAGGATGGCTAAAGATTTCCAAAACCAAACAACCAGGGGAAAAATATTGTCCATCCCACTTAACCCAAGACTGATCTAGTTTGCTTTACAAGTGGTGTAAGTATTCCAAAGACATCCTCATTAAGGAAATCCCTGGAACTGGTGTGATCTGGTGTCTTTTCAGGGATGACTATTTTACTAGAGTGATAGTCACTCTAACACTTTTTCCCAGGAAAACTGCAAAGGTTGTAATTGGCAAGTCTTCCTGACTTCCCCCTCTACTCTACTCCCATGAGGCCACACCTGGAATGCTGCACACAGTTCTGGTGCCCTTGACATGAGAAGGACATGGAACTGTTGGAGCAAGTCCAGAGGAGGCCACGAAGTTGCTAAGAGGATTGGAGCATCTCCCCTGTGAGGACAGGCTGAGGGAGTTGGGGCTGTTCAGCCTGGAGAAGAGAAGGTTGTGTGGAGACCTCAGAGGAAGGGGCTCCAGGGAAGCTGCAGAGGGATCTGTGTTAGGAGCTGCAGGGACAGCACAAGGGGCAATGGGCACAAACTGAAGGAGGGAAATTGAGGTTAGATGTTAGGCAGAAGTTTTCCCTGTGAGGGTGGTGAGACACTGGTCCAGGTTGCCCAGGGAGGCTGTGGCTGCCCCAACCCTGGCAGTGTTCAAAAACAGGTCAGATAAAGCCTTGAGCAACCTGCTCTGGTGGGAGATGTCTCTGCCCATGGCAGAGGATTGGGACTAGATGGTCTCTAAACTCCATTCCAACCCCTAAAATTCTCTGATTCTATCATAGGTGCTTGAAAATGCTTTAAGGTCTGGTTTTCTGTGGCCACATAAAGAGCAAGAAAGGAGGAAACTTGCTCCTTTATCTCTAATGCCTTTCTTCACTAGGACTAAACAATATAGAGGTGAAAACAAAATTGAGGCCTCAATTCCGAATCGCCTTGTGTGGTTTAAAATGAGATTACTAACAGTGCTTTAATGAATATTTCTCCTTCCTCACTCCTTTTTTTTTGTGTTCTAAGGAAGGGGGTGAAGGGGAGGGAGGTGTGGGACTGGGGATTACAGCCCAAGGGTGGCAATTAGATGATAACAGTCACAGCACGGACGGTGCCTTGTTCCTGCTCACTTCAGAGGTGCCAAAGCTACATGGGACATCGTCATTATTATGGCTTAAAGTTGGCTAAGGTCACCCTGGTTCAGCTGCTTTATACATTGGGAGCCTTCTCCTTATTACTTGCCAAACAAACCTTTTTATTTTTGCACACGTTTATGTTGATTTTGTGGTTTCTGAAATTGGATTCTGTCTCCTCCAGGCCTGAGTTTCCACAGCAACTATGGACCTTATCTGCTGCTGCTGTTTGGCAGACAGACAACAAGGCCTTTCAGTTTACTTCTCCCAAGTTTTTTTGGGGGAAATATTATTTTCTTTAAAAACCTTTTTTTTTTTTTTTATTCCTTCAGCATGTTCTTTTTCTTTCCTTTTTTTTTTTTCCCCTTCCCTTTTTAGTATTTTTACTTCTCCCAACCCCTGTCATTTAAAAATCACATAATTAATTGAGCACATCCTGTGCCACACGGGGCTGCCATGACTTTGAAGTCCCAATAGATCATTTTATAGAGCCATGGGTACCATTTTTTCCAAGGCAGCACCAGGCGCCAGTGCGAAGCCTTATGGAATTTAGCATATCCTACTCCAGGTATGATAAAGAAACCTTGGCACCTTCTGTTTGTTTTTACTAATTTCCTTTCCAAACTGCCTTTTCAATATAGAGGAAAGACCTCAGGACTTAAAGTTTGTTATTTTCTCTCCAAAGTTAGTCCCTGTTCCCCCTGGCTCCCTCCCTCCCCTTCCTTTAAACCAGCCTGAACTGCTTCTTCGCTCACTCCTCAGTTTTGCTTTTTTGCCTTTTCTTTCTTTTCTTCAGGAAAGTGTGGTCTGATTTAGCATCATGTAGCTTGGAGCTGTTACTGATCCTGCAGCAGCAGGGAAAAAGATCCTGACAGGCTCTATTAACCCTTAAAAACAATAAATGATCTCATCACCTTCTCAAGTACAGAAGAAGAAATAATAAGACAAAGCATTTACTGCAGGGAAGGAACAAGTCTTTTGGGGATTGAGCCTGAAATCTATCCCTAGAGACATTGTTGCTGGCAGTAAAGGAGGTGAAAAGAAGCTGCAATGTCTCTGAGTGTTAAAAAAGGAGAATATGGATACAAAGACACACACACATATATATACAGACACATATGTGTGGAGAGGGACACAAAATAAGCTTTGCTCTCAACATTAGAAAAGGAGAACATGTACATATATATATATATATATAGGTATATATGTGAAAAACAGGGAGAAGGAGGCAGAAAATAAGCTGCAATGTCTCAGCATTAAAAAGGACATGGATGCATAGACATTGCAGGAGACATACACACACATATATATATATTATAGATAGGAACATATATGGAAAACAGAGAGAGGGAGACAGAAAATTAGCTGCAATGTCTCTGAGCATTAAAAAAGGAGGATGTGGATATATAGACACATATATTATATAGGTACATATGTGAGGAACAGAGAGAAGGAGGCAGAAAATCAGCTGCAATGTCTCTGAGCATTAAAAA
>NW_008672705.1:642-1240 GCF_000695815.1 Acanthisitta chloris | reverse complement strand
GGTGGGGAAGGGGGAAGGTGGGTGGGAAGGGCTGGGGAGGCTGTTGACACCCTCTGAGTTTAGGGGGAAGGTGGGATGGAGAGACAGATGGAGAGATGCAGAGATGGAGGGAGGGATGTGAGGAGGAAGGAAGGGAGGGAAGGATGTGGGGATGGATGCAAAGATGGATGGTGGGATGAAGGGAGAGAGGGAGGGATGCAGGGATGGAAGGAGTGATGCTGGGATGTGGGGATGCAGGATTTGAGGGAGGGAGTCCTCCAGGGAGGGATGGGTGGAGGGATGGAGGCAGAGATGGTGGGATGCAGGAATGGATGGAGGAATAGATGGATGGCCAAGTGGTGAGTGGCTGGCTGGACAGGTGGGTTATGGGTGGCAGAGTGACCAGCTGGGTGGGCAGATGAGGAGCTGCACGGAGGGACAGACGGACGGATGAGCCCCAGCTGCCCTGTGCAGCCAGGACCGGGGCCACAGCAGAGGCTGCAGCCCCGATAAGGATCTGTGTTTATAGTACATATTTCATTACCAGCTCTCCTGTTTACAGCAAACGAGCCCGGGAGGGGCCCGTATTTACCTCGCCGCTGGGAAAACACGGCAGCAG
>NW_008672705.1:0-521 GCF_000695815.1 Acanthisitta chloris | reverse complement strand
TTACCCCACAGCGCAAACCAGCACCATCCCAGCAAAGCACCTGGCGCGAGCGAGCCCCACGCCGCCAGCACCCACCTTTCTGGCAGTAGCTGGAGGTCCAGCAGCGATAATCCAGCTGCCCATTGACACTGGTCTGCACGCACGGCTTCTCCACGTCCAGGATGCCTGGGCAGACATCGGCGCACTCTTCGGCCAACTTGTTGCCCACGATGTAGGTGCCGTCCCCCGTGTCGGGCAGCAGCAGCCCCCAGTCGATGGTGGAGAGGTGGCAAAGCTCCTGGTTGCGCTCGATGCGGACCGAGCCGCGCAGGATGTGGCCCAGGCTGTGCAGCCCCACGTCCCTCAGGTGAGGCATCTCGAAGATGACCAAGGCGTAGCTGAAGAAGAGGTTGGTGCCGCGGATGACGGAGAGGTTGGGGAAGAGATCCCGCAGGCTCTCCAGCCCGTAGACACGGAAGAGGAGCAGGTACTCGGTGATCATCAGCAGGCGAGGGAAGCTGAGCCCCCGGAAGTCCTCGGCA
>NW_008672704.1:1187-1991 GCF_000695815.1 Acanthisitta chloris | reverse complement strand
GTAATGAGCTGGTGCTGCAGGGTGTGACCCTGCGCCCGCAGGGATGCCCAGCCCCGCCGAGCATCGCTCTCTGATTCCTCTCCATCCTTCCTGGCGCGTGGCTGATGTGGTGACCTGGGGTGGCTCTTGCTGTTGTTTCCCACCATGTTTCCTTCTTCCACTGTTCCCAGGTGAAACCAGGTTGGGGCATTCCTACCCCCAAGGTGCACCCGTGGGTGCAAAGCTGCTGGGTCAGGGAGTGTGGGGCTGGGGTTTGCCCCCTCCAGCCGCTCAGTCTGGGTGCAGCTCAGCACCCTGCAAAGCCAGGCACATGCCCAGGGTGCCCCTGCCAGCCCCACGGGGCCTGGAGCGCCGGGGTGGCTGGGGAAGGCGTTGTTGATGAGGGCACTAAAAATAGAGTGGGACTGGGATCTTAATGGGACTTTGTGGGAAACCTGGAAACATTTTCTCATCCCCGTAAATGAGTCCAGATGCATTAAGGATGACTGCATCGCATCCTGAGATACCGCCGGAGGGAACCGGGACGCGCTCACCAGCTTCCTCGCCCTGCGGTGGTGAATGGCTCGGAGAGGGGAGGCAGCGCCGGGGCGGAGCCGTGACCGCTGTGTCCCGCGAGGCAGCAGGGACGGGAGGTGGCTGGATGGAGCTCACCCCTCATCACCGTGGTGAGGACCCCAGTCCCTGTCCCGAGGTCTCTGCCCGGTGCCCGGGGGTGCGCCCGGGGATGCTCTCAGCAATGTGCACAGGCACTGCAGCCCCGGGAGCTCAGGGCTCTCCAGAGCCCCCCGAGCCTGAGGTGGGCAG
>NW_008672704.1:754-1068 GCF_000695815.1 Acanthisitta chloris | reverse complement strand
GTCAGCGATTGGGGTATTGGCTCCTGAAGCACCCGGCCCTACTCGGGGACCTTGGACTCCCCCGGGGGATGGCTCGGGGCCAGCCTGGGCAAGTAGCCCAGGGCGGGTGGCTGTTGGAGCCCACGTCACGAGGCAGGTTGGCACGGCCGTCTCCGCGGTATGGCAGTGTCACTTAGCGGTTACAGCGCGGCCCAGGAGGCAAGGGCAGTCCCACCCCGTGCCTCAGCTCCCGTCCAGGTGGGGATCAGCACCCAGCACGGGAGGGGGGCACTCGCCCCCTGCCCCCGCCTGGAGTGCTGTTCCATCACGCAGGG
>NW_008672704.1:0-652 GCF_000695815.1 Acanthisitta chloris | reverse complement strand
CCCCCTTCTGCCACTTGGGAGGCATCCAAAACCCTCCCGAAATAGGACCCGGCCGGGCTCAGCCTTTGAATCTCCCCAGGAAGGTTCTGCTGAGCTGCCAAAAGTGGGTGAACACCTCCTTTCCCCCCTGTTAAACCAGTCCCCAGGTGCAGAACTCAGCCAAGCTCGGGCCTGACCCTTTGGGGATACCCTTATGTCGCTTTGCTCTCCAGAACATCCTATCATTGCCCTGTGCCTCAGTTTCCCCATCCCGAGGTGGAGGGCCCTGGCAGGTTGTCCCCAGCCCCTGGGGAGCTGACGGACTCTGGAGCAGAGGCTGAGCCTTTGGCACATCCGTGGCACAGCAAACGCCCCGAGGAGGGGGGGGGGGGGGGTTGCGCATTATGCCCCCAGCCCATCCTCCTGCAAGGTCACCAGCTCCCCGGCAAAAGACAGGGCCTATTTTTAACCAGTGACTTGCTCCAGGGATTAGATTTGCAGGGGGTGAGCCCTGCGAGCCCATCACAGGGTGCAGAGATATCCCCCTAGCAGGCACCCCCATGAGGGAACTGGGGACCTCTCTCTGCACCCCTACACCTTTAATGGTGCCTGATGGGGGGGAATTAATCCCCCTCAGAAAGGCCAGGCCGGAGCAGGCAGGGCTAAAAATACA
>NW_008672703.1:6915-19620 GCF_000695815.1 Acanthisitta chloris | reverse complement strand
AGAGCCCTCCTGCCTTCCAGCAGATATTAATACCCCCTCATTTGCTCTGTCCCTGTGTTTACAATTATTCAGGGGGGTTATCTTTTGAAGACAACATGGATCACGTTGGCTTCCTGGAACACGAAGTGTAAAACTTGCTTGTTTTGGGCTTTTGTTTTTCTGTGTTAGGTGGTTTGCAGCCTAGGTGTGATCCTTGCTGTGGATTAGCACCTGTTTGGTCAGGACTGAGCAGCGATGCCATGGTGCTCAAGGGGCTGTAGAACAAATATTTTTACAATTGATTACCACTAAGATTCCAAACCATGATAATTTGAAGCCTTGAATACACACCAGCTGTGGAGATGGCAGCATTGCTATTTCAGATATGGCTAAAAGTGATATGATGCCTCCTGAAACAGTCCTTTGTTGAGCCCTGTTACAGTTTTACAGCCTGATGCTTACAATGCCTCTTCACAGTGACTGCTGCATTCTTTCTCACAGCTCCAGGATATCCTGGACATGAAGTAACACTGTGGTTTGGCCAGTCTGGATGGTGCGTTGAGCAACCTGGTCTAGTGGAAGGCAGGAACCCCTGGCAGAGGGATTGGAACTACATGATCTTTAAGGTCCCTTCCATCCCAAACCATTTTGTGACTCTATGGTTTAGCAAACAGTTGAGCTAATTTAACATCACTACTGAAAGGGTGACGTTTCATTTTTGACACCCCTTCCTCTATCGATTTTCATCGGACCTTTAGATGAACCTGTAGAACCTGCTAACCCAGCAGAAACCTATTTACCTCCTCTGATTGATTCATTAACAAATTGAAGTCTCCTTGGTTAACGAGCTGAATGAGTTTGTGGAAGGATCTAACAGACGTTAAGGTCAGCAGCAGTGAAAGAGCTGAGGGGCAGCAGTTTCACAGTACAGAATGAACAGGCTGTTTCATCTTGCTCTATGTTTTTGCATTACGGCTCATAGAACCTTGTCTGTCCATTGCTGTTTGATTTATTTTCCCTCTCATTAGTGCAAATATTTATTACTTATTTTCATGCATGAGTGGTTACAACATTCTTTGCTCCTAAGAAAGATACTGGTTTTGTATCCAGTTTCCAGTTAAGTAAAAGGCATCCCCCTAGCCCAACAAAAGATGCTCAAGAAAGTGTGTGATAAAAGGGGAAGCCTTTTTCTCACACAAACATGTTCTGAAAATAGAATCTCATGGACTACTTGGGCTTGATGTGGTGTCACTGTATTTAGTAGCCATTTGTGGGTTTGTTTTGATAACTTTTTGTTTTGCTCCTTAAATCCATGGAAACTCTTCTCATTGTTTTTTGTTTGTGTCTTCAAATGTGCTTTCTTCTATTTGTTACGTACTCGTGCACACACACAGAAAGATGAAGGTTTGATCTGTAAGCTCCTGTTTATAGAGCTGTAGTATAAACATACTTTGCTTTATCCTTGAAGACTTATTCTAGGATCATTTTCCCCCATGTTACACTTGTTTGTTGATCGCTGTGTAGCCTTTGCTCATGTGTACTGGTCATGGGAATAACAGTAGTTTTCCTTTGAGTTCCGCGTGCCCATAGTGAGGAAGAAACAAAGCTAAGTGATGTTGAGGCTTCTCACACTGTGGGATGTTGATTTCACTTGGCTTTGAGCTGCTATCTTTATGAGGGGCTGTAATTAACAGGAATTCCCACGTGTCTGAGATGGTATGCCAAATTCTCTGGTTTTCTTCCCGCATCTAAATCCAGGAATGGAGGAAGAGTCACTTCCGTGTGACGGATGCATTCTTGAATGAGGAAATGCGTTTCAAAGTGAGAAGTGAATGCAAGCATGATAACACCAGTGAGCCCAGCCAGTGGGTGGAGGCCTCCCTTCTGCCAAAAGGTAACACGAGCAATAGCCAGACCCAAGGCAGACCTGTCTCTCTTGGCCTGAGAAGACTCAGCTTTTTCTCTGCTGTTTCAAGAAGATACCATAGAGAAGTACCAGACACAAGGGCCAGCTCAATCGATAAAGCTTAAACAGAATGATTATACCACATTTAAACAAAACTGGGGTCTTCTGACACTTAAAACCTTATGGGCAAGTTTGTAAAATTTAAATGTTCTTCCAAAAAAAATGATGTCGTTGCTGTCATTCCTCTTGTCCCTGCTGTGTGGTGGCTGTGGGATAAGAGAGAACTTAGGTTGTATTGACCCTGCTGCCTTCATGACTAGCAGCTGAGTCAGTTTATTTTGTATGATTTTTCTGTACAAGCAGAAATCCCTAAAATAACCCTACATTCATATATGTTTGAGGAACAGTCTAACAAATTTAAGAACTTGTTGGATAAATGACTTAATTATAGTAGGCTTCTGTCTTTTGAAAAAGAGATGACTGGGGTCTACAAAACTCTGCACAGCAAAATGAATGGAGAAAAAGTATGTTTTGTTTCTTGACATGCAGAAGTAAGGAGTCTGCAGCAAAACTGTTAGGAAGCAGACTTCAAGGGTAATGTATTTTACTGAATGCTGGATCTTAGGATGTACAGCAAGGATACAGAGCCTCTTGCCTAAAAGTCTGTCTTAACTCAGGAGTGTGACTCGACGTGGACAAAAACCACATGCGGTTAGGAGAGTCAGAGACCTTATCAGGCCTGTCTGTGTGTCTGCCAAAGGGTATTCTGGAAAATCAGGGAAGCAGATCATTAGGACAGCATGTACTAAACAGGCTGGGGCTTTTAAAAGTCTGTTTGTGGATGAAATATTTTTAAGTACTTCTTGGAATAGGAAAATGAGTTTCATTTCCCTCTACTCTTAGTTGCAGCTTCAGGGAGAATGCAAGTTCAGTAGCTGAAGGTAGTTTGGGGTTTAACATGCATTTAATTTTTAGTTCGTGGAGATGTTGCTGCTTGTTACAAGGAAAAAATATCCACTATGCTGTAATGTGATAATAGAGTATAAAGGACTTGTACCATACAGAAATGCAAGATTGAGTATGAAAGACTTTATTCCATAACTGCTCTGTGTGGGAGGTACATCAACCTCTCTATTCACAATTGCTACATACTCATTTGTATTTATGTTATGTAATGTGAGTTTTCAGTACGTTGAATTTGAATGTCTAGAGGTATATGGGTCTCAGCTAAAAAGTTGACTTACGCAGTGTTGCTTTGGTCCATATTTAAGACCTACAGATATTTCCGTATCCAGGATATCAAGAAACTAATATTGTACCTGGAGAAAGTTAAAATAGTCAGCATTTAATTATAGTTAACATTGATGGCTGTAATTGCACTTAGCTTCGTTAGTTTTCCCTGTAATTGCCAGTTACTTTAACTCCTTTTTAAAGTACCTGTAGATTCATAGCACAAAATATTTTCCTGACTCAACACCTCGTCCATAGCATCAAGTATCTGTGTGCGGCAATTCAGACATGGTGAAAACTGAGACTTGCTATTGTGATTAGTTTGCATTTAGAAGTTACTCTGCTGAGATTTCAGCTATTGCAAGCTGTAAACAACTGGAATTCTTAATTTTCTGTGCTGAGGCAGTGCAGTCTGAGAGGTAACCAACCTATTTTTGCCTTCCAGATAGTTTCAGTTATGTAAAAAGGGATGTTTTGGAAAGAGGGGACAAGACTTTGCTGGCAAAATAAATCTTAGAGAACCTTTCCAACTTGCCTTGCAGGTGTTCCAGGTACTGCTGCTGTTAACTTGAGCTGTGTTTGGCACAATTTGGAGTACATGGCTTGCACATGGCATCCTGGGGAGAATGCAAGCAGTGATACCAACTACACCTTGTTCTATTGGTTTGTAAGAGCTTTTTATTCCCAACTCTAAAGTGCTTTAGCACTACTTCTTAGTTTGACACTGCATTCTACTTTTCTACTTCCTGTTGCGTTGAAAGGTCCCAGGACATTGTATATAAGTCAGTGTTTGGTCCTGTCAAACACAAAACTTCACTGCTGAAGGGTCAGAGGCTGCTGTGCCTGAGACATTTTGGCAAGTTGATATAACTGTCATGTGAAGCACTGTCTGCCTCTGTAGTCCATTTTAACGTAACTGCCTTTTTTTTTTTTCTAATTGGGCATTTGATTCAAAGAGGGAAGAACCTAGAGGTTCTGGAGGTTCTATTGGTCTAGAGAAGCTAGACCAGTATATTAATTGCTTTCTTTGCAGCCCAACCAAATGGGCTTTTTGAGTCAGAATCACTCATTGTGCACATGTCGGCTCATAAACCATTGGGCAACAGCATGAGAGCATTAATAACTCTTAGCAGTAGTTTTGTTTACCTCTGATGTCCTGAATAACTGATTCACCTTTAAAGTTATGAAGAACATAATTTCTTCATCATCCCTGCTGGACTGCCATAAATAGTCTCCTGTTCCAAAGGAACAGAGTTGTGGTGTAAGCAAACTCTTGGCATCAATATCTGTGCCTGCTAATCTATGCATACTTCAACACCTTGATGGGGCTTGTGAAATGCCAGATTGCATTGGCTTCTGTACAAATAGTGAAGTTTTCTTTTTGAAAACCCCATGTGGTAGTTTTAAATTAGCTTTCTGTCTGTCTTGAACTAACTGCATAAACTTTTTCCTCTTCCTCTCCAGTGGTACTCACAGGGTAGCTGTTTACTTCAAGGCATTTGGGCAGCAAACAGCAGAAAACTTGCTCTTTTAGTTAAATACAGGGATGGCTGTTTGTTCTCTCTCTGGACTGCTACTCAAATTTTTCTTTTTTAGAAGAACAGGATCAATGAGGCATTGAAAATCTGAATCTTGGGGTATATGGATACTCACTGGAATAATGCTTTAGATTTGAGCTATATATTTTCACCTTGCCCCTTAATTTTAATGGAAGATTTAGCTTCAGTGACTGCAAAGTGTTTTAATTCATACTGCTTAGGAAGAATAATAATTTTTAGATTTTTAAATCCAAAACCTAAGCAAACACTTTATTTTTAGACTGAAAGATAAATGCAGGTGAGGTTGGGTGGGTTTCTTTCATTTTGGTTTCCAGAAGTGAGTAAACAATTGCCTGAAAAATTATCGCCATTCTATATGATTGTTTGATATTTTCATCTAAACCAGTATGTTTTCATCCAAAGTGGACACAAATACAATGACAGCTTAGAAGAAACGAATCCAGGCAGTGCACAGTAACTACTGCTGAGACTGAGGTGTATGAGAGCAGGTTGATGCATCCATGCAGAGCTGCCTGCTCTGGATGCCTCTCTCCTCATCAGCCCCGGGGCAGGGAGGTGGGAAGCATGGATAAAAAATAGGTCTGTGCTGGAAACAGGACAGAAGGTTTGGCTTCCCATGCCTATATATTGAGATATGAAGTAGGGGAGTGTCACTCCTTTTGTCCTCCTAAATGAAGCTCTGATTTACTCTATATTCCTTTAAAATAAATAAATAATCTGCTTTCCTGGGAGGAAAAGCTACTTCCATATTTTCATTGGGGCTTGGGGAACAAAGAGAAGTGAGGAAGAAGTTTGTGTTAGCTTCTCTGTTATTGGAAGTCAATACTGACATTTTGAAAAATAAATGCAGGTAATAGGTGAAACTTGACTGTCTCAAGAGCTGCAATACCCAAGGCACAGCTAAAGGAGATTGATAGCTCATTCTATCACAGAAATGACTTCTGTTGGCAAGAAGTGGTCCAAATCAGTTTGCTTACTAAATATCTGTTTCCCTTGAAATTGTTTTCCCATGTAGAAAATGCGAACCAAAGCTGACAACAGCTGTTATCTCTGATGCTTTGCTCTAAAGCAAACCTGCCCCTTTCTGCTGCTTCTCTTCACAAAAATAATATTCTTTCTAAAGCTTGAGATAAAGGTTTCTTACTTTGCCTAGCTTTAGTTTTCTGTATGCTGTAGCACAGCTTTAATGCAAGATCATTCTCCTGAATTCATAACACAGGTTTAAAAGCAAGCCTGTCCCTCACTGTTCTTTTCTTCTGAAGTTTACAAAAATATTTTTATTCCTATAGGTTTGATGGCTTGGAAAGCCACAAGAAGTGCAGCAACTATTCTATACACCAAGGAATTTTTGGCTGCGTTTTCAATCTTAGCTTCCCCAAAGTCACCAATACTTACCCAACTATAAGTATTTTGATTAGAGATGATTCTGAAGACATCAGGCCTGTGTGTGCCAGTAAAAACCCTACCACCCTGGGTAAGTTTAACACCACATCATAGAAAAATAACTAAAATAAGAAGTTTGGTAGAATATTGTTGTGTTTGAGAAACTTGCGCCTCATAAGGTGTGTATGAGACAACTCAATTAGATGCTCCTTCTTCTGTTGATCTTTGGTTTGAAATTATATAGACAAGATTTGTTTCATGGGGGTGGGTGTTTGGGGAGTGGAAGGGTCATTTCCCACTCGCTTCTACTCTTATTCCTTAGTTGGCTTTATTCTTTCTTGACTCTTTGGTGCTAACTCTTTCCTCTTTCTGTTCCTAAACTGGTAAGTGTAATAATCTGCAATACAGGACTTGAACAATTTTTGTGAAATAGACTTTTTAACTAATTATTCCACTTTGCATTTCAGTGAAACCTGCTACACCGAGACAAGTGACACTGTCAAAGGTTAATGATGAAATAAATGTCAAATGGAGTGAATCAGAAACCATTCCAGAAAGTTGTTTATCTTACGAAGTTATATATTACTCTGGTGATTTGGACGAGGCTTCACCAATTATAGTAAGTTTTCATTACTGATTTTTTTTTTTTTCCCCCTATGTCTCTTTTTTGTAATTGGTGTTGATATTCACAGTAACTTAAATATTTGCTGTTGAGAATGAACAATTATATGTGCTGCCTGTGAATGGATCTGGTGCAGCAGCTGGAAGTGGTGTGTGAATGGAAGGTTTTTCTCTCATGCAGTAGGTTTTTGTTAATAATAATACCTGTGCACCAAAAATCATACAAGTCTTCTGAATCCTTATCATCACTTGTTAGGGCAAAGCAGCCCTGTAAGAACAGTCCCATAAAGAAGTATATACTCAACTAAATGATGCTTATTAGGAAATACACTGTTTGCTCCTCAGGGCTCTGGGCTTTGATGTGCCAGCGCTGGGTTTTCCTGCCCTTGGTCTGTGTGTGGTCAGGTGCCAGCCTTGTTCTTGAGTAGAGTGACCTGATTACTGTAAAGAAAAATCAATTGCTGGTGCACACAAGAACATAATCTTATACAGATAAGCAAGGAAGTAAAAAGCCTGAGGATGGAGGGGAAGAAAGGGGTGTGAACTCTACACTGATTTTAATGTATGTGTGAAAAGGATCAAGTTTAGTGTCTGGATATACTCAGGCTTGTATCTGCATAGCCAAACTGACTGTACTGTTTGGTCAGAACAGTAAACAACATGATAAATTTCAAAGTAAGTAGCAGTCTCCTCTTGTGGAGCACATTTAGTTGTTTATTCTACCTCAAAGTCTAATGATATCAACATTCCTCACAAAACTGGCATTTTGGATCAAAAATAAGTGAAGTTCCATCCTATCTAGTGTGTGTGCTTCTCTGTAGAGGCATCACAGAACACTTTGCTATGGTCAAAATTAGATCAACATTTCTGCCCTGCCTGGGGAAGGCAGTGAAAGTTACACATGTTTGTCAAGAGAAAAGCAAATCTTTAAAAAGGCACTTTTCCAGGCACGGGCTCTTAGTTTAATCATTGATGCCAAATGCTGGATAATAGATGTGGCAGTGAATGAGATTAAATCTTAGCGTTGAAATCACTGTTTAGGCAGTCTGTACTGGTTAAATGTCCATTTTTAATGAGGTTCAGTAGTCATAAAAAGATCATCTCTCAAAACATTCAGAACACATTAGCTGCACAGTGCAAATAGGCTTGGAAATGACTGGGAATACGTTGGTAATTGCCCAAAACAAATTACATTTTCCTTTTACCTTAGGTTGAAAAGAATTCTGCATCAATTCCTAGCATTGTTCCTAATACCAAGTACACCATCAAAGTGAGAGCATATCTAAAGCCTGAGTGTTACAGCACCAAGTTCTACAGTGACTGGAGTGAAGAAGCGAGCATTGGTGAGAGCAGCAGTTCCTGTGTTTTGTTGCACTTTATTCTTCATCTGTAAGGCATCCTAATACCTTTTTGTCTGCTAAATAAATGGCAGCCAAAGACAGTCTTCCTATGCAACTATTTAATTTTGGGTGAAAAGAGGTCAAGAGACTTCTAGTCCTTCAGCAGTGCCATCGGTTGCTGCCGGTATGGCTGTGTGTGTTGATGGTGTTACCATCCCTGTAACTGTGCACTGATCTCTTTCCAGCGTGGCCAGTTTTCCAGGCCTGAGTCTTGCTGGTTTGCATGTTCTTGCCAAATACATCTACATTATAATCTCATTTTTGAAAAGTCAGTCTTTCCTTGCCTATGAAAGTGCTAGTGCATTTGAAAAAGTATTGAGTATATGAACAAATTAGAGAATTTGTTCTGTGCTCTCATGAGACCCCACCTGGAACACTGCTGGCAGTTCTGGTGTTCTCAACACATGAAGGGCATGGAACTGTTGAAGCAAGTCCAGAGGAGGCCATGAAGTTCATAAGAGGACTGGAGCATCTCCCCTATGAAGACAGGCTGAGGAAGCTGAGGCTGTTCCGGGGGGTCTGTGGCTGCCTCAACCCTGGCAGTGTTCAAAGCCAGGCTGGATGAAGCCTTGAGCAGCCTGGTCTAGTGGGGAGGTGTTGGGACTTAGATGATCTGTACATTCCATTCCAACCCCTAAATTCTATGATGCTATGAATTAATGAATTTGTTGTCATTATTCCTCAAAAGCCTCTCAAAACATCCCTAAGTTTCTACAATGTTTGTTTTCCAGGTGAGAATACAGACTCGACATTGCATTTTGTTTTAATAATCACCATTCCAATAATAGTAGCAGTATCTACAATAATTCTACTAGTTTATCTAAAAAGGAACCCCTAAATTCTATGATGCTATGAATTAATGAATTTGTTGTCATTATTCCTCAAAAGCCTCTCAAAACATCCCTAAGTTTCTACAATGTTTGTTTTCCAGGTGAGAATACAGACTCGACATTGCATTTTGTTTTAATAATCACCATTCCAATAATAGTAGCAGTATCTACAATAATTCTACTAGTTTATCTAAAAAGGTAAGTAACACTCTCCCTTTCTTTGCAGTCCACTAATTCTGATTGGTCTTTGACTTGGTACAACTGACCTCTCTTGCAGGTAACTGTCCATGATGTGGCATATTTCAATAGCATCTGGTTTATCCATGACATGTATTGCATAACAAGCAATTGACAGAGTTATAGACCACATACAAGCCCTGATGGCACTTGGGTAGCATTGCTGAGAGCTGTACAGTGAGATTCTTGTTGCACAGCTATTGCAGCCTGTCTCTTTAAGCAATGAAGTCTAAAGTCAAAATGAAACTTAAAGCTAAAGTATATTTTACCATGTTTTAAGGAAAAGTCTACATTGGCTGCTGTCTTTGTCAAGAGTGAAAGTTACTTAGAATCTGTCAGTGTTCCCATTTCCTTTTGCTTTGAGGAGTAAAAATAAGAAACTGGTGCAGTTACACAGAGAATGAAGACTGGCCAGGGATGCCAAAGCTGACGCCACAGATTTTCTTGACTGCACCCAAATATGACTTTGGTGACTTTTAAATTAATATATTTTCTTTTTAATTTAATGAAGGCTGAAGATATTAATTCTTCCACCAATTCCGGACCCTAGAGAAATACTTAAGCGCATGTTTGGAGAGCAGAATGAGGATTCCCAGGTTAGTAAGAAGCTGTTGGACTAACTAATCTATTGAACTGGGATCTCTAGGCTTCCAGTTGTTTTTCCTACTACCTGTGTCTATCTTAAAACCAACTGTATATCATATGAAGATAAAGTATTTACAGTAGTAGGAGTTGTTCAGAAACAATTACCCAAAACAGATTTGTTTTTTATTCCCCCCTCAAACTGCATATACTTTTCTAGTTACACTAGTGAAATTTCATCATTCTGTTTTTTCATACTGCTAGCTCCTTAAATGTATTTCAGGTTGGTTTTTTTGGGTGGGGGTTTTCTGATTGTCAGAATTGTTTTGCCTTGTGGGTTGTGGTTTGAGGTTTGTTTGTTTGTTTTTGCAACTCTGTTAAGCTACTTCTGCTGAACATTCATGTCTTTCTGCTAGTTGCTCATATTTATGATGCTGAATAAAGCTATTCATATTTGATTTCCAGAAACTTATATTTTTAGCACTTCCACATTTATCATAGTCAGTAACTATGAAGTAAATCAGGACACTTAGCTTCTCACTGGCAAAGGAACAGAACTAGCTATAGCTGCTTCAAGGTTGAAAGACTTGCTATGGTACCTTATTTTGGGGAAAAAAATGAACATAATATTGATTATGGAAACTTATTTCTAAACAAGTCTATCTCCATAGCCCTTTATAAAAATCCTAAAGGAAGTACACTGAAAAGCTCTAATTCAAACCTGGACATGAGGCAGTGTATATTGTTCTCTAAGATGGGGCTCTTGGCCATGAGGACCATAAGTATGGTAGCTGTTTGTCATGCTTTGCCAAGTGCTTTGTTACTGCCCCAAGCAATGCTATGTTCTTGCCTCTAAGTATTATTCTGATTTTCTCTGTGCTCAGGGTCTCAGTCAAAATGGTATTAAGTGTGTACATCCTCCACTGTCCATCCTCCTGCGTGAGCTACACCCATTAGCTGTAGCTGGAAGCACTCTCAAGGTGGGGACTAACCCTTAGTTCCTCATCTCCAGAGAGGAAAACTCTTCTGTCAACCAGGACTAAGCCATGTCTGAAAAGCACAGTTTGTTACTCAGCTATCTTGGCTTTTTCACCACAATATAGGGTATATGTTGTGAGTAGGGGGTCTGTCTTTTGGAGCTGAAAAAGCAACACTTACCATGAAGAAGCACTACTAAAAGTGTTGTTCCTCTCTTTCAGAGCTGTGCAAAGGATGAGTCTTTTGTGAATGCTTATGACAAGTTAATTATGGAAGAAGAAATTCATTCTTTAATTTTAACAGAGACTTCAGAGAGCATCAATTCTGAAAATGAAAACAGATAAGCTCTGCTTTGTCAGTGAAAGAGGAGGAAACTCATTACTGCTCCCATACCTCAGGTGACAATGTAGATGTGAAGAGGCCTGTGAGACATGTGAAACATGGACCAACTTTGTCCTTCCTGATCCCTGCTCTGACGTGTAGAAGATGCATTGCTACCAGTGGCTGTTCTTCCATCTCTGCTAGAAATACTCATCTGAGATCACTCAAGATGGGCATGTACATAAATTCCTTGTGACTGCATTGCAGCATCTCTTGTTCTGCCTTCAGCCAGCTCTGCCCTGTTGCTTGTCACTTGTGTTTGTGCCTCATGTGAGACTGTCAGTGGCCTTTTCTGGGAACAAGCACTGTGACTTCGCTGAAGTATTTGGCTTTATTTTGCAGCAGCTGAGATGACAGTAGGTTGCTCATTAGTGCTACTAGGTGGAGCTGATGCCAGGTAGGATGCAGGAACATGGACTGTTCATGGATGGCCTCTTGTGTGTGCACCCAGGCAGAGCACTAATGGACTGACCTTCTTGTGCTTCTGCTTGATGTGCATCAGCTGTGACCTGGTCAAATCCCATAAATGAGGGTGTTTTTTGCCTTGAAAATGTGTATGAAAAGCCTCTCAGCCTTCCAGCTAGTATTCAGAATATTCATAGAAAAGGCTTAGTTGGTTTTTTTTTTTCTCCCTTCAATTGCCTGTCCTCAGATGCCCTCATGGACTTCTTGGGTTAATTATGCTTTGTTTAAAATGATAAATAGAATGTGTGAGTTGTGCTGTGCAGTGGCAGATAACTGTATTGAGTCTTACTAGACTGTGATTCTACTTTGGCCATATTGGCCTGAGAACACCTGATTTTTTGAAAGCTAAGCCATCCTGAGTCCATCCAGCAAAATTACCCAGATGGCTGCATGAGTCTTAGGAGGTTGTATCAAATTTTTTATTAGCAAGTGTTAAACCACTGAAACTGAATTTATGCAAAGGCTTCAAAACCCATTCTGACTGCCAAGCTGATGGATTTGGGTGAAGAGGGGATGACACCCTTAGCCTGTTTTCTAAGGGATGAGTCTTACTCTTCCTATAGTGATAAGACTGTTATTTAAGCTTACCCTCTAGGAGCTTAGGAATATAAAACAAGGTGCTGATTTGACTTAAAAGAACCCCAACTTTCTTCTGTATTTTACTGCAGCAACTTCATGACTTTTTTTTTTTTCAGTCGTTAACTGTTTTTTTAATTTTTTGGTGGTTTTGTTTAGAGGGTGCTTTACCCAGCAAAGCTCAACAGATGTTTTCTGGCACAACTGTGGTATTTCTCAATTCTGAATTCTGAGCATTAGTTTCCACTCAGTGTTGCAAGGGTGATAACAGCAGTAGCTTGATTGGAAGGAAGAAAGTAATGTAATGGGGAGAAATGGGTCAATGCAACCTCTTTATGGTTAGTGTTCGGGAATTTCTCCTTCCAGCTATGTGCAGGCACATTAGTCATTGACACAGTCAGTCTTAGCAAACTGGGAAGAGATCTCCTGATAAGGTTGCTAGGAACAAACTCCATAGCTACTAACCTTTTAAAGTTCATCCCTGTCCTCAAACTCCATTCAATCAAAGACCTGAAACAAAATGCTACATTTTTAGAATATATGGTTCTGTGAGAAGTAGAACAAGTGCCACTTGCTTT
>NW_008672703.1:6602-6886 GCF_000695815.1 Acanthisitta chloris | reverse complement strand
CTGCCTTCTCAATAAATCCAGTTCTTTCCCCAGTCCCCACTGAGCCTCTCAAATGTACAGTTCCTTCCACATCTCTTATGTACCTTTTGTTAGTCATGGTGGAAAGGGATGTAGCAGAACTAGCAGACCCCATATTAGCATATATCTTACTTACAATCAGGCTAACCCCAACATTATAAAAATTGATGAATGAGACAGACAAAGCAAGAATAAAGCCTCAGGGATTTCCATGAGATAAAACTCAGGTTATACAGAGTCAGCTAGCAGCACTATCTGATATTCCA
>NW_008672703.1:255-6569 GCF_000695815.1 Acanthisitta chloris | reverse complement strand
CTGTGCCAACTTCATTCCCTCTCCCCTGCAGTTTTTATATCATTATAGTGATATAAATATTTCTCCAATCTACCTCATCTAGAATGTTGCTCACCACACACCACTAGACAAACAAACGTATGACTTCAAGATAAGTAAGCATCACAGCATAATGTAAATTTTTGTGTCTTTCAGTGTAGCAATCTTTGACCTTAGTGCTGGTGTTTATAATAAAAAGAAACCAACACCACAAAAACCTCCAAATTCCTGAAGCCAGAGGAGTGGAAAAAAACAGATGGAAAAGGTGTTGGGCCAAAAGGAAGATTTAAATACAAAGGATGGTTTAGATTGCTATAGAGAAGTTTTGGATAACTCTTTGTTTTCTGAATAACAGTTACTGACACACTTCCTAATGGACTGATTTCCTGAGCCTGTGTTTTGGCATGTAAACCAAGTGTCTGAGTGTCCTTTCATCTTTTAACATGTCTCCTTTTTTAAGGTTAGAGGGTTTTTAGCTTGAAACTTTCCCAATTTCTCTATTGTTTGTTTGTTCTTCATTGCAGTTCCTTGATCTGTAAATTTGTTCGAAGAATTAATAAATGTGATTGAATGTTTTTCAATATAATAGCATGGCATTTTGTTCTTGGGTTGAGAAGATCAACTGAGACCAAAGAGATGGCATTTTAATGAGGAAACCATATTTTGAGGCGTGCAGAACCCGGAGAAGAAAAGCTGAGTTGCTCTGCTCTCTTCCCTTTCAAAACTGCACTCTGCCTACTCAGTCGGTGGGGAATACTATAGCCATGTTTTTTGGCTGGGGTAATGGAAGAGAGATGGAGTTGTGCACAACCCTCTGTGTACTCAATGCCATGTTACTTTCTGACATTAGCATGTTTTTTCATAATGCGGTGAAGACTTAATAAACTGTCAAACTGGAATTTGACTGAGGTTGCTGCAGCCTTCCCAAAGAGAGTTCCAATATTTCCTGCCTTTGTTAGCTGCTGAAGTCATTGGAAATGCCAGGTTGCTAGGCTGATGAAAACCATTACCTAGTTGCTTGGACTCAAATGTGTTGAAGTGCCAAATAAACACATTAGCATTGCCTTCTTTAGAAGATTCAGAGAAAGAACACTTCCCTTCAGTCTGGTGATCAGATCATTTAAGATTAAGACATAAACCATGACATCAAAAAACAAAACTTTGGATTTCTCTTTCCCAGTTCTACAGTTTTGGTAGTAGTAGTGACCAACAATGATTTTAATCACTCCCCATAAGTGACCTTTTCCTATTTTAATACATTCTGTTGAATAATTTAGGTTTTCTATATTTGACACCCTACTAAAATCACTTCATTTTTATCTTTTTTTCTTACTTTCTTTCAATTAAGGAATGCCATGACACAGCTGAACAGCTTTAAAGGAGTCAACAGGGGAACATACCAAATTGTAAGCTATGGTGTTTCAGCACTCACTGGGTAGGACTATTCACAGGTTGGGTATTTTCATTCACTGGAAAGTATTTAATGAACTTAGTTCTGAGTTGGGACTTCAAATACTCAGAATTTCCCCTTGAAAGGAAATAATGATTTTTTTTTCAATTAAAAAGGTTAACATTTTTGTTTGTTTTTGAGGGTTTTCCCCTCACCCAGGCAAGAGCAGGAGGCAGTTGAGTGGAAGCCCAGGTATGGTCAGGGTGTTGCTGAAGCTTCCCTCCCTTCTTCTCACCCTTGTGCCATGGTCAGGCAGCAGCTGAGAGCTACAGGTCCAGGAAGGGGCACAGTGGGACTGAGAGGAGCAGATCCGGGTTACTCAAAACTCATCAAGATTATCTTCAAATACTTCAGCTGTATTCCATATTTGCAGTAAATGTTTTAGGGGAGCAAGCCCCATGGGTTGCATTGGCAGCTGTAAAAATGTGGATTCTAGATAACACTGAAAATCCAAATGCAAAACCAGATTAAAATCTATTTGGATGAGCTTCCTGCAAGCTATCTTGAATCATGACAGCAGGAGACTTGAGATCTTAATGTAACTAGATTTGCTCTATCACCACACCAAAGCCATGTGGGTTTGGGTGGGTGGCACAGGAGAGAGACAAACTGTCTTTCAGGTCCGGAAACTCTGCCTCAGGTTTGTAGCATGTAAGAGACTGAAAGATGTTGATGACTTCTGAGGGGTTTTTTGGGTTGGGTTTGGGGTATTTTTCCTCTCTTTTTTTTTTTTTTCCCCAACTATGTTGGTTAGGTTAATGAAATCCTTTCTCTTTGCTTGTAAACCTTGTGTTGTTCATTGCTTATGTATCCCTTCTGCAGCCAAACTCTGATTACTGCCAAGTAGTCTTCTGAAGGTAATAATTCAGTGGGGAAATAAAATTGCTGCTGTCACCACAGTGTTGTAAAGCAGACAGTGCATTCTAGTAATACTCTCTGCTCCTTGTTTTGCTTTTGCCAAAGTACTGCAATTATTTTGATGACTCTTACACAAAGCATCTACAAAGAGATGCTTTCCAGTTAACCAGTGCTTCCAGTAATCATACTCTTAGCTTATTGCATCAAAGTTGTTCTCTATTTGGTTTGGCTCAAACTGCTAAAATGGACTTGGCTAAGTGCATGATGAGATTGAAAGCTTAGTGAAAGAAAGGTGTTTTGTTAAGTTCAGGCACTGTCAGTTGTTGGAACCCAGGCAAAATTTAACAAGCTAGATGAAATGTTATGAGCACCTTGAACTAGGAGTTAAGCTAATGTCTTGCTTTAAAAGTAGAGTTGGCCCTACACATAGTGTGCTTAAAAAACCCCAACAAACAAACAAAAAACCCCAAACACTCAAACCCTACGAACTATGTGCACTATGGTATGAACAAATTGGGGTGTGCAATGGACATCCTCTCCTATTGATCTACTGAAATGGCTATCAGCAATTTCTGTCTCAGAGTTCTCTGCTCTGAAATGACAGAACTGAGATGTATTTAAGGCACTAAACTATATCATTGCCACTGTTGTAGTAATAGAAGCAAAATCCACTGATTTTTTTTTTTTTTGACAATGCCAGAAAGCACCAAAATGAGCTTGTTTTGCTGTCAGAGCCTTTCTCCCTCCTGCACTTCAAAGCCTGTTAGCCTCACTAGTTTCCTCTCTTCTCACAAAATGTCAGTGTGGAAACTTCAAAAATGCCAGCTAGGTACTCTTAAAAGGTGTGAAATTGCTCAGTCCTTCAAATGTCAGAACTGGCTACAGAAAAAGCTATTCAGGGTATTGTTGTTCAGTCTTAACATCACACCCTACCATGTTCTAGGAGAATATTCAGCTGTGGACACCCTTGACTGGATTGGCATATACTAAGGCAGAGCCATTAGTTGACATTTTTCCACAGCTGATTTTTGTACAACTTTTTATTGCATACAAGACTTTGTGACTTGTTTTTCTAGGAGGTAGAAAAGTAAAAAAACCTGATAATGTACCAGGCAGAGAGAGAAGGGCATCTGTATGCACGACTTCAGGGGCTTGGCTTGGAGCAAAAATCCTGTTGCTAAATCCTTGGAAACGTGGGGCCGTTTTATTAGGTGCATAACGTTACTTCTTTTATTTATGAGATGTATGTAAAATGGTATTGATCATCTGTTCATTAAAGCTTACACAGGGCTAGAAGAGTTGTCAGGGTACACCCTGTCTCATTCTCTTCCACTGAGCAGTGCCAGGACAGAATGCTCTTGGTGGAAATCTGTCCAACTTGTAAAAAAAAACTCTAGTGAAAGAGTCTCCCAAATGTTCTGTCTCACTGCTGTATTCTCCTTAATTTGAAAACTCCCCCACCAACTGACCTGAATTGATTTTGCTGCAAATTAAGTTGTCTTCTCCTCTGTCCTCCCCTCCCCAGGGACCATGGTGGTTCAGCATCCAGTTTGCACTCTGGTCACACTGCCTTGAGTTCTCACTCTGCTCTTTTCGGCTTTGAACAAAACCCCCAAACCAACAAAAAAATACCAAAGCCTAACTCTTTCAGTCTTGTCTTTTAAGTTATGCTTTCTAAATCTTCCATTGTTTCCGCTGGTCTTTTCTAAAGCTGAGTGTTGGTCTCCAAGCCAGACTGCATCATCCCCAACCAGCACAAGGCACCTTATTTGTCTCTCAGTCCTCTTTCCCCAACTTCATCCAGAACTAATAGCTGCTGCTTCCTGTAGCAGGAGATTGTTGTACAGCTGCTCCTTAACCTGTGACTTTCTATGATTTCTGACCCTTTTAGCAACACTGCTGCCCCATCAGCCACTCCTTACTGCAAAACCACTTTCTCCTGCCCAAGAGAATACTTTCAACAATGTTATTGGACTGCATTTTTGTTACCTGTGTTGCTGTGCCATTTGGAAAACTGCTGCAATTCTTTATACTCTAATCGTGTCCCCAAACGTCCTTCTAACCATTCCTCCTTTGGTATAATCCGCAGTGTCTTTCAGAAGATCAAACTCTTTAAAATGCTGAGTAAAGCTGACAGATTCCAGCAAAACAGCAGCGTTCGCTGTCCTGCTGGGTGGTCAAGTGCTCTTTAAGAGGGTTTTTACAGACAGCTGCACATCCATCTCAGCGATTAACTCCTGTATTTCCTCAAGCTGATGAGAAGGATATTGCCTCATACATTAGGCCTATCAAAAAAGGGAAATGGGGCTGGTTTGGTACAAACTGTTCTTGGTGGTTGCCAAACAACACAAACAAGGGAATAAAAACAATTGTTAATTTTGTTCCAGAATTAGGCGAAGGATAAAAGTTGGGCAAATGGACCCTTTCTGAAGAAAACATGGTTTGTCCTTCAACTTTTAAACACTTCTCTGGTTTTCTACAGACCTCAAAGAAAACTGCCCACATTTCAGGTTGCATCAGTGTGCAGATCATGACGTGCTTCAAGTTTAATAAGGCTCAGCCCACCTGGAGACATCCCCTTTATCTGGCTGTTTTCCAGCCTGTTTGTCTGAATGCATTTGCTTGTTCATTTGCTCTGGTTATAGAAAATCCTTTTTGTAAAGACTAAAACAAAAGAAAAATTGATTGCACCAAGCTTCCCTGCAGCTCATTCTGATCTTTCCCATCTGGTCTTGAGCCTGCACTTCATCTTCCTTTAGCCTACAGGGCTACAAAGACTCTTTTCCAGTCTGTTTTGTCCCCTGTTAATGAGGACTTGGTTTAGCCTGCTGCTTTCACACCCTCAGCCGTGTAGGAAGCTGTGGTTCAGGGTCCTGTCCCCGCTGGGGTGTGCGCTGCAGGGCAGAGAAAGGGCATGCCTGGAACAAGAGAAAGTCATCAGCACTCACTGAGATAGTGACCACAGATTAAAACGTAGACAAAACATGCTTTATTGTCAACTGCCTGCCAAGCCAGGCTCTTCCTTGTCCTCATTTCTCTACCAAATATGGTACAAGTGCCTGGAGGGACTGTGGGGAGGCAGAGCCCTGCCAGCATTGCAGTCTACCCATTTCTCACATGCAACTCTCCCTGCCCTGAGTGGTCTCAAAGGCTGTTCAATATCACACTGAAATAGTTCACTGCCTCCTTTTCTTTACAGGCCATTTATTTTTGCACACTCATGAACAGTAACTTAAAAAATGTTTGGAAGTGCATGTGATGCACACCTTTTCTCTGTTGCTGTGCTCTTGAAGTAGACCAAAAATGAGAAGTGTACTCTAAAAAGCAACAGTTTGAGGGTCAGGGCTCTGTTGTGTTCATACAACATGCATTTTAAGTAGGAAGATATTTTCAACTTGCTGGGCCAAACCTCATGCTACCAATCTTTAAAGGGTCCTACTTGCACCTGTAACCTCGTTTTATCTGTACGGGGGGAAGCTGTATAGAAACTTCTTAATGTGCAGGGATTTTGTAGTGTTCATTTTATTGACACAGACACACCAACAGGGAGGTCCACATGGATTTGTGGGTGTTAGTAACACTGAGATTAGAGCAGATCATGAATCATAAAATTTTAGGGACTGGAATGGACCTTACAGATCCAGATCTAGTCCCAACCCGCTGCCCTGGGCAGGGACACCTCTCACCTGACCAGGTGGCTCAAGGCTTCATCTAACCTGGCTTTGAACACTGCCAGGGTTGGGGCATCCACTACCTCCCTGGGCAATCTGTGCCAGTGTCTCACCACTCTCACAGGAAAAAACCTTTTCCTAATATCTCGTCTCAATTTCTCCTCCTTTCTCCCCTCACTGCAGCTCCTACCACAGAGTCCCTCTCTGGCTCCCCTGTAGCCCTTCAGATACTGATAGGCTGCTATGAGGTCTCCACACAACCTTCTCATCTCCAGGCTGACCAGCCCCAGATGTCTCTCCTTGGGTGACAGAGGGTT
>NW_008672703.1:0-238 GCF_000695815.1 Acanthisitta chloris | reverse complement strand
CCTGCCGTAGTGTTCCTTCCTCTCGAGGAAATTCAACACCAAGCCTAGGAAGAGGAAGCAGCCAAGAGCCTTGGCACTCGAGCAGGGCAGACCTTCCCCGAGCTATTTTCCCTCCTCTCCCACTCGCTCTCCTCTCCCTCTCCCGCTCTCCGGCTCTCTCCCCGCCCGGCCGAGCCGCGGTGGCTCCGCCCGGATCGCTCCGTGCCCGCCCCGCGGTGGAGGGAGAGGCGGATCGCCC
>NW_008672702.1:0-1803 GCF_000695815.1 Acanthisitta chloris | reverse complement strand
GGAGGGATGAATGGAGAGATGGATGGATGAATGGAGAGATGGTTGGATGGAGGGAGGGAGGGATAGATGGAGGGAGGGATGGGGTTGGAGGGAGGGATGGATGGGGTTGGAGGGATGTTTGGGGCATCCGAAGGGGCTGGAGGATCCTTCCTCCATGGTTGGGGGTTCAGCTATTGCTCCAGAAGGAAGCAGCATGGCCAAGGAGTCTCTGGAGCACCAGGACAGTTCCCTGGGGAGGGGTAGAGGGGGATGTGGGGATGGGATAGGTTCTCTGGGGTGTTCTGGAGCCTCCCTGGAGAGGGAGGATCTCTGATGGGAGGAGGATCTCCAGGGAAGGAGGATATCTAGGGAAGGAGGATCTCTTAGGGAGAAGGATCTCTGATGGAAGGAAGGAGGATCTCTGGAGGAAGGAGGATCTCTGATGGGAGGAGGATCTCCAGGGAAGGAGGATATCTAGGGAAGGAGGATCTCTTAGGGAGAAGGATCTCTGATGGAAGGAAGGAGGATCTCTGGAGGAAGGAGGATCTCTGATGGGAGGAGGATCTCCAGGGAAGGAGGATATCTAGGGAAGGAGGATCTCTTAGGGAGAAGGATCTCTGATGGAAGGAAGGAGGATCTCTAGGGAAGGAAGATCTCTAGGGAAGGAGGATCTCATAGGGAGAAGGATCTCTGGAGGGAGGAGGATCTCTAGGGAAGGAGGATCTCCTAGGGAGAAGGATCTCTGATGGGAGGAGGATCTCTTAGGGAGGAGGATGTCTAGGGAAGGAGGATCTCTAGGGAAGAAGGATCTATGATGAGAGGAGGATCTCTAGGGAAGGAAGATTTCTTAGGGAAGAGGAGATCTTAGGGAGAAGGATCTCTAGGGAAGGAAGGAGGATCTCTAGGGAAGGAGGATCTCTAGGGAAGGAGGATCTCATAGGGAGAAGGATCTCTGATGGAAGGAAGGAGGATCTCTGGAGGAACGAGGATCTCTTAGGGAGGGAATCACAAGGAGGTTTTTCTGGGAGAGGTTCAGCATCACCTTGGCCTGCACGAGGACACTTTGAGGTGCTGCTGCCAGCACTGTTGGGTGCTTAGAGGTTCTTGTGGTCCCTGAGCTCCTTGGGATCATCCCTGAGAACCTCAGCTGGAGAACACCAAGATCCAAACCTTTCAGACTAGTATCAGACTTTTTCTTCTTTTTATTTCCCCCCCTCTATTTTTAGTCAGATCAGATTTTTATTACATGACAACATGTCCCAACTGCAGATATGTCAAAACACCATCAGAGGCAGCAAGTTGGAACAGACTACTTGGAGTTTTATGACCTCCCTGGGGAGAACAAAGTGTCCCTGGGGAGACAAAACTGCATCTGCTTTGCTCTGATGAAACATCTTCACACGTTCTTCTCAGCCAAGGCCCTGTCAGGTGTCCCAGAGTGACAGAACTGACTCTTGGAGATGTTTCATCACTGTGTCCTCCTGCCTTGGGCTTGGGGAGAGGGTAGGAGGGTTTTGGCTTGCTGGGGCTGATGTCCTTCTCACCCAGGTGGCCATGGAGTCCTCTCACCGTGAGGCTGAGCCAGGGCAGCAGGAGCAGGAGCTTCGCCAGATCCTCAACAAGGACAAGAGCAAGAGAAGTAAGAAGCTCTGGGAGGTGGCACTGGGTGTTCTGTGCCCAAATCTGAGGGCTCAGCTTGGGGGAGTGAGGGCAGAGAAGCTTCTAGGAGGGTTTCAGGTGGTGCTGAACTTAGGATTGAGGTGTGGGACATCACCTGCACCTCTGAGCATCTCTGCTCTGCGGCCAAGGGAACAGCTCAGTGTC
>NW_008672701.1:0-14538 GCF_000695815.1 Acanthisitta chloris | reverse complement strand
TCTTCCTGACCAACGCCGGGAACTGCCTGCGCTCGGCCAAGGCCGCGGAGCTGTCCCGGGCGCTGGGGCTGCAGGTACTGTGCTCAGGGGGGCGAGGGGCGCAGGGACGGGGTCGGTGCTACCTGCGGTTCCCGGCCGGTCTGTCCTCCCTCCCGCAGGTGTCTCCGGAGCAGGTGGTCCTGTCGCACAGTCCCCTGCAGCTCTTCAGCCGCTTCCACCACCGGTGCATGCTGCTGGCCGGGCAGGGGCCCGTGGAGGAGAACGCCCGCAAGTATCCTTTGCTCGGCGTGTCCTGCTCGGCTCACTCTGGGCACACAAGGAGACAGAAAGGTCGTTGGTCTTATCTTATGGGGAAACATCCTCGTGGAGTGACTCGAATGCAGGCACTAAATCTCCAGCTGGGTCACCTCCTGGCTGTCCTTATTCAGTCCTTGGCTTCTCGTGCCGGTGACCTCTCCTGTGATTGCTGTTCCTGTTGCTGGGATGTCACCGTGAGGACTCCATCAGCTTTGGGCCTCTCTCCCTTTTAAACCGATAAAATTGTGCTCCTCCCACTCCTTCATGGCAAAGTCCATTAGAGTTCACTCCCAGCTGGATAAGGTTTTCCCCAGCAATCTGACAACACTTGTAGGAACTCAAATGTGATGGGGCTTTGAGCAATCTGGTCTAGTGGAAGGGTGTCTAGTGGCAGAGTGGTTGAAACTAGATGGTCTTTAAACCACTCCATGATTCTATGAAATACAATTAGAGTCAGGGCATCTCACTCCAGGGAAGTGGTGTAAATTACAAACCCACGTGCATCTTACTTGGCTGGGGTGAGGGGACAGCCAGTCTGACATATCCCATGTCTGTACCAGCATTTCCAGCATCTCAGTCTCTACACACAGAGTCACATCCTGTACTCAACGTTTAGCTTCGTGTGGTACAAAAACGTGGTCCTTCTCTGTGTTTCCCCAAGGCCCACAGGGCAAGCTAGGGCAAAGTGTTCTGCAAGCAAATGCAACTCATCCTTCACTTGCATATTTTTATCAGCACAGACCATTTTCCTTGCACCAGCTGAGCTGACCTTTACTGATTCTGCCTCTAAAATCTGCCTCTAGAAGCCTCACCAGTCAGTCCTCTGTGCTGCACCTGTATGAGAACCCTGGCCATAAAGGTCTCCCAGAGCACATCTATTCTATCTTGGAGTGGCAACCTCTGCTCTTTGCCCAGTTCCAGGGCTTGCTATTGGATCACCCCAGTCTGTTGGGTCTTTTTGTAACTTTTAGGGCCATCCACACCCTGAAGCACTGTGACTGAAAGCCATGAGGTTTTGCATTACCACATTAAATTACTGCTCTGTTATTAGGACTAGTGTTCCTTAATCCTGTAGATGATTTTGCAAGTACCTTAAACAGTCTCTTAAACACAACAGTCTCCACAACATTCCTTGACGGTCTGAAATAGCCTGGGGTTCAAGCATGTGGTCACCATAGAGGCCCTGAGGAAAGCATATCCCCTGTTGGACATGGTGGATCAGAGCCGGAGGCCCAAAGAACTGGTAATTTCCTGAGGCATCAGTGGAACTGGTGTGTGGTGCTTCCAGCACAGAGCAGGGGGTGGGGAAGCTGCAGAGACACGGAGCAGCTGGCTGCTGGTCACTTCCCTGAGAGCCTGGGACTGATATGAGCAGCCAGCATCTCTCTGCTCTTTGAGCTGGAAGGGCAGGCAGCCAGCATCTCTCTGCTCTTTGAGCACTGGCTCCTGCTGGAAGGGCAATGACTTTCCCTTCTCCTTTCTCATGTCTTTCCTCGCTCTTCTTTGCAGTGAGTGGTAAAATGCTTTGGCTGACATTTCCAGCTCTGAGACCAGAGTGCAAGATCTGTGAAATCCCATCTGGGATGAAGGGGTGGGGGAAGTCTTTCTTCAGGCTTCCAGGTGGCTTTGTCCTGCCTTTTTATGGAACTGCCTTGGCAGATTCAAAGGAAGCATTTTAGTTTTGTTTTGGAGATAGCATTAGGTTTTGCATTACTAATCCAGCCTCATTTTTTTTTCTGACAGCCTCCTCCAACCACTGGCTTCCCCACTATAGAAGGTAAGCAGTAGCCTCTGTTTACATATGAGCAACAAGCAGAAATAACAGCAGGGCAAACCAGCTGGGCTGGGAGCTAATGACGTGCTGTCAGATCACCGGTATCCATGGGCAGCATGCTCAGAGGATACAGTCAGGAGCCAGCCTCACTGCCCTCATGCAGTGTGAAGTACAAGCTGGATAAAAGCAAACCCAACTTTTCTCTGAGCCATGCTCCAGTATCTGGGACCAGTGGTGCTCATGGTGCAGTGATGTGCTGACTGGAGCCCTGGCACCAGCTGTATTCCAGTGGTAGCTGCACTGGCCAAGGCATCCTAGCAGAAGAGTGGTTTTGTTAGTGGGTCCTATACATGGATGCTGTGGGTTTCCAGACATCCCCTGAAATCTTCCAGGGGTGATTCTGTTCGGTGAGCCAGTGAGGTGGGAGACAAGCCTGCAACTTATTACTGATGTGCTCTTGAGCAATGGGAACCCTGGTGCAGAGCTGCGAGATGTACCATACCCCCATCTGCCTATCCTTGCCTGCAACATGGATCTCCTGTGGATGGCTGAAGCCAAGATGCCCAGGTGAAAAGCATGTGTGATATTTGTTTTAGCCTATTTCATACACCTCTCCTGCAGATGATCTTTTCCTGCTACATCTGAATATTTTTAGAGTTTGTGCCATACAATTAATTATCAGCAGAGAGATGAAAACTGCATGAGAAACAAAGGTAATGCTTTCCAGAAGCAAAAGCCAGACCACTGCCTGTGGAGTTGTGTGTGGGTAGACACCATGTCCAACCTAGGTGGTAACCTGGCTACAGCAGATGCTTCTCCTCGCCGAGAAGTGCTTGCTACTTCAGTGGTGTGACTGGGGATACTGATGACCTCTTTCTTGGAGCAGGTTTGGCCATGGCACTTTCCTTCTCTGCTTGGAGAACATCTACAAGAAGGTGACAGGCAAGGAACTGAAGTATGAGGCCTTGATTGGCAAACCCAGCACAGTCACCTACCGCTATGCCGAGTACTTGATAAAGCAGCAGGCAGAGAAGCAGGGCTGGAAGGGTCCCATCCAACGCCTCTATGCAGTTGGGTAAGACTGTTTTTCTTGCTGGTTTCCTTAAGGAGTTGCATACTGACTTCTCTTTGACTTGTGGTGGTTTGTTTTAAACTGGATATTTCTAAAATGAATACCCAAATCCCCAAGGTGTCTCTGGAGCCTCACACTCTGGAGCAGAAGCTTCCTAGCTTGCTACACCTTACATTTTTAGTCATTTGAAAGGCCCTGTGTCAGCCTAGCAAAGCTGTTTGCTGTAGGATGCAGCGTGCATTTAAGGATGGCTGGATCAAAGGCAAAGTCAAGAGACCCAGATGTAATACCATTGGCCCAGTTAGGCCAAACACTTTGGGAACATAGGGAATACATGACAGTAGTGGCTGAAACTGCTGTGAGTGCTTTAGGTGTGTTGTCTCCCCTTCGGAAGATGATTGTGAAGCATGTGGCCTGAGCAGGACACACCGGTAGGAGGACTCACTAGCCCAGTCTGGGTCGTCCTCTTGATGTTAGCAAATATCTCACACCCCTTCCTCCTCCTGTGCTGTCTTAATCCCAGTCTGCCAAAGACAGAGAGATGCATGGACTAGTTTCTCATTTCTGTTTCACACTGTGACCTTATCCAGGGATAACCTTATGTCTGACATCTATGGGGCAAACCTCTACAACAACTACCTGAAGTCAGCTCACCAGAACCAGGTCCAGGCTGGCGTGAAGAGGAGCCCACAGGCAGCTGGTCCCCAAACTGAGGATTACCTTGAGCTGAGGAAGGACTGCAACAATTCAGTGGAGAGCTGTGTGTCGATTCTGGTCTGCACTGGGGTTTACCGCCACGATGCCAATGCTCCCAGGAAAAGGGAGGAGTGTACGGCGCAGACAGTGTTCCACGGCCATCGGGACCTCTGCTTCGACCCCAGCCTGATGGAGCCATCTTACATAGTGCAGGATGTGAATGAAGCTGTGCAGCTTGCTTTCAAGAATGAGAACTGGAGCTAGGGGTTCAGACAGGTGTGCCTAAAGATCTACTGTCAGGGATTTTATGTACTGGAAAGGGGAGAGGGGAAGAATGGAGAAGAGACATGGGGTGATCTTCTAATCTAGCCAGCATGAAAGAAAATTCCCTGTTGCAGCACTAAAAGCCCTTTACTTGTGTTGATACTCATCTGCAATCCTGACAGCTGCCTGCAGGCTTTCAACTGTGACCGTACATTGCTGCCATCAATAATTGAGCCATAATGGAAACAGGATATAAGGAGAAGGCTTGTCCTAGCAATCCCAGTTTTGTTCAGCTATCAGAGTTCTTTCTTTTCCACCTTTTGTGTGCAAAGATCAGGCAAGCCCACCCTCCTCTTGGCGATGTGTTTGAGGATGAAGATCTTCCCTGTGCAAGGAGCCACCACCAGCCAATGTACCATTCATACAATGTGCTGTTTGTCCAGTCTGACGTGAGCACACCAGAAGCTGTGCTGTGGTGGCACTGTGCCAAGAGAAGGCTTTAAGTCTTAACATTCTCCTTGTGAAGAATAAGTGCCTATGGACTTTAACAAATTCTGTTTGCTTGGGGATTTGCCACTGCATCACTGTCAGTCTGAAACAAAGTCCTGTTTTACAGTCCTCTGGCAGCTACAGAGAGGCAGGGCCCCTCAGAGGAAGCTGCAGTAGCCAGAGCAACTTGCTGCAGGGCTGAGGTGAAAGTTATATTGTTCCCTCCCCCCTGTTTAGCATTCTGTGGACACTCCTGCCTTTTCACATCCCACTAGGGAGCCAGCAGCCTGCTCTCGGTAGCAGAGGAAACTGCCACAGAGTCTGAATTTCCAGAGTTGTCTTTGCCCAGAACTCAGTGCTGCAGCAGGAGGTTCTTTTGGCACCCACCCTGATCCCAGCTGTTGCAAGGAATATTCACCTGCTCCAGCTGGCACAGCTTCCCAGAGGAGCCCTTCTTTGGAACAAGGGCCAAACAGAAAGAGTCACAGTTCACACCTTTGCTCCTTCCTTGCATGCAAGGATTGAAAGAGAAGATCATCAAGCCAGGATGGTACCAGAGACCCAAATTGCCAGTCTTCATCATTAAGAATACAAATGTCTCTGTCTTTCACTTCCTCTCTTCTCTCATCCCTCATGTATTTTGCAGCTCAGGGATACCCAATATGGTCTGATCTCTATTCCCTCCTCTTCCTGTAACATGCTGGTAGAGTCCCCCTAACATGAATTAGCAGCTGGGACTTGCCTGCCCAGGAACATTTCCATATCCCTAATGACATCTATCTATCACCTCTGTTCTCCTAGCTCAGGATATCCAGAGAAGGATCTAGACTTGTGTCTCCTTAGACATTCCAGAGAAGCTGAGCAAGCATTGCATGAGAAACTCATGTGAAAGATTTGCTCAGCAAGGAGTGTCTTAATTTCAGAGGAGCACTGTGATTTTTGAAGCTCAGATGAGTCTGTATATGATGAAAAGCCTTGGAGCCAACACATCTGAGTTGATGTTCCTTGTTATACTCAGCTCACACCACACTGAAAGATAAGAAATGGGTCTGCTCTGCCTCTTCTTTCCTCCCTCTTGCTTTACCAGGCAGTTCCATACACAGGGTACAAACAAAATGCTTTGCACAGGAGTCTGAGTTGTTCTTAATTCAAATCTCAGCATCCATGTTCAGTAGCTCTCCATCCTATCAATACTGATGTATCTTCCTAGAAAGGCCACAGCAGAGCAGGCTCTGTTCTTGTGTTATGCAAGGCTCTGCATCTGAGGGGGACTAGGTGCTCTGTCAGTGGCACAGGCAAAAGAGCTCCTTCTCTGTGGCTTCTTTCTCTATCCCTTACTTGATGAATAGGAGCAGAAAAATACCTCTTTGCATGAAAATTCCTCCTATGCAATCCATAGCGGGAAGAAGTTTCTTCCTGACTTAGCACTACCTGGGGTTCTCCTTTGTTTTGTCAGGACAAGAATTGCTTGGCTGCTTCTAAAGGCAGCTGTAATGTGAGGAACACAGATTTGAATCCTGTGCCTTTCACCGGAGAGAAAAAGAAGTTACCGTTTCATCTAGTTGCACAAGACAAGGGCTTGTCTCCAGTTTCCAGAAGAGTAAGTGCAGGGAAGGACTTTGCATAGAACATGAGGAAGGTCCTTTAGCTTCTAGCACATCTCCACAGCCACAGTTGTGCTGTGGACGCAGCATGCAAGGCCTGGAACTGGAGCTCCAAACCCTATTTATTCATAAACTGGCTCCGGTGTCCCTCAGTGTTGCTTTTCAGAAGTGCCACCCAGTGCAGAAAGAGGAATGCTCTGTTTGTCTGCAGTGTGTGCTGTCTTGGGTGGTAACTTTCAATGGATTCAGTGGGAACAGTCCTCTGGGCCATGGTTACAGGCCACAGGGAGCTGGTTGCTGGCAGTGAGTGCGAGCCACACCTTCAGCGTGGCCAGTGCTTCCCTGCAGAAGTACTGATGTCTGTCCATCCGTGTGTGCAGCAGCCTTTGGCAGAGCTGTGCCTTGTTCCTTGTTCAAACTGTGGTGCCAATTACTCAAAGAGCAGGTGCTGCTGAAG
Organism: Acanthisitta chloris; assembly: GCF_000695815.1. Lineage (NCBI taxonomy): Eukaryota > Metazoa > Chordata > Aves > Passeriformes > Acanthisittidae > Acanthisitta > Acanthisitta chloris. The sequence goes on along the minus strand of NW_008672701.1, from coordinate 7,885 downwards.
CAGTGCTCCCCGAGGGGTACAGCACTGCTGTCAGCTGTTCCACACGGAGCCGCTGCACTGGCTAAGCAGTGGCTTTGTGGAAGGAGCATGCAGCAGAATTTTGCGTAATTTCCTCTGGCACTCATGGCACATCTCAGCCAGAAGTGAGGCAGGTAGCACCTCCTTCAAGTGAGGAAGAGGTTAGCATTTGCACAGAGAGTGAGCCAGGCATCTGTGTCTTTGGAACAGCTGTGGAGGTGAGCTAACTGATGTGAAGCTGCTTCAGATTCCAGATCTGCTTTTAGCTCCAGACTGGGTTTTTTTCATCATGTTAGTGTCGACACAGCTCTCTAGGAGTCTTAAAAATGTGTAGGAAGAACTTCAGTGATAAGGAAGTTAAGAACTGCTTTGCTTGCAAGCTTAAATTGGACAGAAGGGAGGAGAAGGAATCTAGAAGAATCTTGTAGCCTTTCCCCTGTTAGTGCCAATCAAGGTTGCATAAAAGACTCTGCTTGTTGCTCTGTGCATTAATTAGCCAGATGGATTGCCCTTGGTCTGAGTAACACGAAGACCTTTCCCCTCTTCCCCTTCTCAGCCCCTTGAAACAGTGCACTTTGTCCAAGTCCCTGCCTAGGAATTGCATGGACCCAGTGGATGGAGTGGGAAATCTGGCTTCTCCAGCTGCCCTTGGACACTGACTTGATTCTGGAAGTGCTTGCCAGGTCTCCTGTGTCCCATGAGTTTTATGCTAGAGTGCTGTGCAGGCAGTTCAGTTATGGACATCTGTTATTGCTAGAATTCAGTGAAATCCTTTTCCCTTGGAATTGCAGCTTCCTGGAATTAGCTTCAAGTGTGGCTGTTCCTCTGTCTCATGCACTGCACAGAAGTGGTATTTCTGAAGCTGTATCTCTCTGCTTTGGAGCAAGCTTACTTCTGTGCAGGTTCTGGGACTAAGCAGGAGAGGGGACTTCACTTCTGATCTCATACCTTAATCCTTACATGGTGCACTGCCTTATGCAACACACAGGGTGAGGACCTGATCCTTGCATCTTGCAAAGATGGATGGGTTTTAGTCAAGCTACTGAGAATAGCAGCAAGAAACCAAGGGCTGGATAGAGCTTGTTTTGGGTCTGAAGCAGAGAGTCTTTATGTCCTGCAGCAACACAGTGGCCAGAAATTTCTTTGTTCTACAGGACACATGCAACTACTAACCTGGCATCCATGGAGTCATATAACACTACTTTTCCCTTTCTTCCAATCTTAATCCTGCCATGTCTTTTTCCCCTTCAATAAATGGGTAATGTTTCAGATGTCATGTGCACTGTAGCAGAGTGATTACATACCATGCAGAGAAATCAAAAGCTGTGATTATTTTAGATTTCATATTAATCTCAACCTAATTCCAGAGTTGCCACTTTGATCTAGCACATATGTAAAATAATAAAAGATGTTTTCTTTGAAATAAATTGTAACTTGCTGTGTGTACATTTCATGAGTATTATCCTGGTTTCTTTCACATCTTTGCCCTAGGAGGTTATTAGGACAAATTCTGTGTGCATCAAAACTTGTAGTTTTCACCCCTCCAGCAGTTCTTTAGCCTGAGCCAGACTGTAATTCTCTGTAAGCTCTACATCTGCCATAGTCAGCTGAGGTGAGTGCAGCTTTGACCATTCCAGCTCTGCAGGAGGGTGGGGGAAAAGGACACATCACAAGTTGTGATGCCCTGACGACTGTTCACAGCCAAGGCTAGTTTCGGGATGCCACCTATGTATGAGATACTTTCCAGGTAGGCATTTAGTTGTGACCTGGCCTAAGCAGTTGTTTGTAATGATTGTGTCTGCTGGGTGGGGAAGCCACAAGCTAGATGCCACCAACTTGATCTGCTGTTGCAGGTGAACAACAAGCCTAAGGACTTAGGCAAAGCCATCCTTACCACTAGAAGCTTCTTTGGCCCTATGTTAAGCCCTTAGTGGTCAGAAAATAAGTCCAACTTGTTTGACAGGAGCTATGCTCTGGTATCTTTTAAAGAAAAGGTGAGTGGAATTAGGAAGACGTGGATTAACCGGCAAACTTTCAGATTACAGCCAAAAGCTTCCGCTGATTTCAGCAAATGGAAAAGCAAAGATCCTACTAGGTGATAACTGTTGCATTGTTCTTGTAAGATACTCCTTCAGAAAGTTTTCCATCTATGAAGCTCACAGCTTACAGGAGGCACATTACACAGCAAAACAAGCATGGTGCAGAGTCCTGAGAGCTTGGTGTTGGGAGAACAATCGATAAAGCAGTAAAAGCAGTTTTGGAGGGACTGGACAAAGATTCCCATTCTCAGCAGAGAGGGGAATCAAATTCTACATCCTGGAGAAGTGACCTAGGGCCCTGATCTCTTGTAAATAATAGTAAGAAGCATTAACTATCCTACTGCTTTTATCCAGTACTCTGGTAGTTGGAGCACTCACACAAGATAGGGTGAATCAAGGTTTAGTTAGGCAGAAAGAGATCACAACTCGAATCGCTCAGGTGAACGTGTTTAATCACTATTGCCAAAGCCAAAGGGCAGCCTAGGGTTAAGGTGTCCCTTGAAGACAGCCTTAGCTGGAAGCTAGAGTCCTACAGAAATCCTTAACCAACATAAGGTGCAGATTTAAACACTGGCATCTTGAAACACTGAGCAAAAGCATCGAGAGGCTTACTGCAGTTGGAGTTTGGCAGGCACTTTGGCAGGCATGGCACTCACCTGGGAGCAGAGTAACCCCTGAGAAGTGCTTAGTCTCTGGATTCTGTGACCTCCTGACCCTGGTAACTGCTTTACCTCTGGGGTCATGCCCAAACCCTTCCATTACTGAATCTTCCGAACTCCAATTATAAAATCCTAAGTCTTTATGGCTTTTTATTGCCACAGACAACCTGATGAAAACCAAGCACTTAAAGAGCTTTATAGATCCAGTCTGCAAGAGTTTGAAACTCCACACCAGCAAGGAACTGAGCTTCCATCAAGAAAACACTTTTCTCTTAGTTCCCTATAATAAACCCCTTTTTCCATTCAGTCAGTTCAACTAGTAAGAACTTTCTCCTCAAGGGCAGTTCAATACCCGCTGCATGCTGAGACAAAGTAAATACAAAACACCAAGAGAAAACCCCAAATCCACTCTCCAAACCCCTACCCTGCTACAAGCATGAAATTAAATGCCTTGGCACTTTACGCTGGTATCGAAAGCTCTTTGAACCGAAATGTAATTACAAGCAATAGACTGTTAGACTTTTATATCCTTTTGAAGACTATCTGTATTCCCTGAACTGCAATACTGGCTCAGCAGTTTAGTGACAAAGGCTGCGTTTGGCATCGCTGAATTCTGGTGCTGGCCAGGTGAAACTCCTTTACACTTGGCTGTAACTTCAGCCCTGACCACTGGGACAGATTAGATAAGTGCAGTACAAAGCATGTGTCAGAGAATCCCAGAACCTTCCTTTCCCACACAAAAGGCATTTTAAACATGGTTAGAGCAGATTATGCTCAAACTCACTGAGATCAGCTTTGCCTCCTTCCCTCCCACTGCTGCCAGTTTCTGACAGCTTACTGCAGGGTATAATTAGGTATTTAGTTTCTGGTCTTTCTTTCAGGCATGTATTTGCCTCTTGGGTTTATTTTTCCTTCCCCCCAAGAAATTGAGTCATTGTTTTGTTTCCTCCTGAGTTCAGCCCTCAAGAAAGTTTTGCCTTCCCCCAGCAGGCATATTTTTGAGGGCACAGTACTTGTTTCCACTAGTAGTGTAAGCCAGAAATGCTAGCATTATAGATATTCAGTATGACTATTTCACCAAACTCTTGTCTGCTGCTTGCCTTTACATACACATATAGACACACATCTGTATCCATACACATTAGGACATAAAGAAGCCAGAAACATAGCTTGGGAGCTGCTGAAGAGTAGAAGCTATTTATAGTTTAGCTTTTTAATGTTTTAACAGTAATGGTTAAGCACTAACACTTCCAAGGGCTGCATATTGCATTAAATAACCGGATCACATGGGAAGCATCAGCTTGTCATATCTCATCCTACAGTGTGCTACAAAAAGCTCTTCAGTGCTTTCTTGAATACAAGACATTTTTCCCCTCACTCCCATTTTAAGGCACAGGCACAATTTCTACTTCCTTTCCCACAAATAAGCTCTTTTCTTATTCTCACCTGTTTGTTTGGGTTGTGTTTGCACTACTGGGGCAACTGCCAGTAGTTTGCAGTACTTGTTGCTCAGCCCAAGAAAGCCCTTGAGCTCCCACTCTCTCTCGTGGTGCTCTCCCATCCCTGCTCAGAGCTCTCCCTGCCCTATAGCCTCAGGTCCCTGTTCCCACCTCCCTTGGACACAAGGACCTTCACAGCTGCAGCAGGTATCCTTTGGTCTCTGGAGAATCATTTGCATGAGCCTCCTCTTGCCCTGCTCACCCAGCCTCAGCCCAGCAGGATTGCAGTCTGCAGGGCACAGGAGGTGCAGGGCCCTGCACCACCCCAGGCAGACCCACTCAGCACCCAGCTCCACCCCAGCTGCCTCCCTTCCCTGCTCCCCTGAGCTGGGCTCCCCACAGCCCCTGGTTGGCATGCCAGAGCCCATTTCCCTGGGCTGGCAGAGCAGCTGTGGGTGACAGCCCATCCCTCCCAAAGCCCAGGGCTCTCCATTCAATTGCACTTGGTGTGACAGACCCCAGACAGCCACCCAAACCTTAGTGAGATGAGTGTCTTGACCGAAAGCAGAGGAGATGCAAGTGCCTGTGGCAGACTGCCAGGACAGCCGAGGGAGTGTGTCCGGCCTATGGCACACAGGGAATCACATTCCGCAGGAAACGTGGAGCGTGGCAGCCAACAAGGCAAAGCTGCTGCTGTCTGCTGCCCAGGTAGGGCAGGACCAGCCCTCTCTGTGTGAGATGGATGATTGATTTCCACATCCTCTTGTAGAACTGGAAAACACTTCTTGCAGTGAAATAGGTGAATGTGGTAGGAGCAAGACCAGTTTAGCTAATCCTCAGGTCTGACCACACATGAATTATTCCAGTGACAAAAGTATTGGCTTGCCCTGAGAAGGGTCAGGTGAATGTACCCACCTGCAACGAAGGGCAGGATCCAGAATGTAAGAAAGTGGGTTTAGCCTCTACCCTGGACCACACACACTTACACTGCTATGTAATCCAGCCTTTCTCTGGAAACCAAATTAGGAGGCACAGTTGGTGTTGCTCACAAAGCCTTGTTGCCATTCTGACCCATGCTGAACTCACAGAGTCAAAGAATTTTAGGGGTTGGAATTGACCTTACAGATCATCTAGTCCCAACCCCTGCCCTGGGCGGGGACAGCTCCCACCAGAGCAGGTTGCTCAAGGCTCATCCAACCTGGCTGTGAACACTGCCAGGGTTGGGGCAGCCACAGCCTCCCTGGGCAACCTGGGACAGTGTCTCACCACCCTCACAGGGAAAAACGTTTTTCTAATATCTAACCTAAATTTCCTCTCCTTCAGTTTGAACCCGTTACCCCTTGTCCTGTCATTGCAGTTCCTAACAGAGTCCCTCTCTGCCTCCCCTGTAGCCCCTTCAGATATTGAAGAGTTGCTATGAGGAACTGGGCAACTCCTGACAGCTGTCAAGTAGCACTGGGCTCTCCTCGACCCTGAAAGAGGAACACAGACAGCAATCACCCTCCTTGGCCACGGCCTCGAGCTTCATGCTCCCCGTCAAACAGAGAGCATCCACAGAGCCCTGAGCAAAATATTGGTGAGGCTGTACAAAAACTGTAGTCTAAGCAATTGTATGGCCATGGATTTTTCTTTGGCAGGGAAGTCTGTCAAAGAGAGAAAGCCTTGTCAGCAAAACACAGCACTCGGGGGCAGAGCCCAGGCACAGCACATCCCTGACACAGTCCACATACCTCAAGAGGATGGAGAGCAAAGCCAACGTGATGGGAGCATATCTGGCAAGGAAGGGAGGTGGCTCACTGCTTGCTGTCTTCTTGCATCTTGAATGACCTCAGACTAAGCTGCTCGGCTGAGCGCAGTGCTCCTGTCACACAAAGCTTGCCATTCTCCCGAGATGGGTGGCTGTGGGACCCCACAGGGCAGAGGGCCTGGTGTTCCCTGTGTCACTGCAGAGCCAGCAGTGTGGCACGGGGTGCTGCTGTGGGCTGTGGATCGTGGGGAGCAGCCCCGTGGCTCTGTGTGGTATTGGGGTGCTGGAGGTGTGATGCCTGGGCCGAGCACCTTGACAGAGGCCTGTGAACTGCCCAGACTAAATGCAGGCAGCACTGTCCAGGGCTGCCAGGAGCCTGCTGTGAGAGGTCCTCAGCCTCAGGCTGCCATGCAGTCACCAGCTGGAAAATAAATGGCAACAACCCTCTTTGCACTCACCTGATCTTAATCTTGGGAATGCCAGAGAGGCTTGTCACAGTTACAAAGCTTGTGGTCCTGCCTGAGGGATCCTGGGCCCTCCATGAGTGTCTGTGTAGGTGTCCTGCCTGTTTTGCTCTGGGGCAAAGCCTTGTGACCTCCATCCTGGCACCAGGCTGGGATACACCACTTCATTCATCACTCCCCAGGCTGGACTGTTCTTCTGGACGCTCATGTTTCTTACGATATGCTAAAATTACTGACCTTCTTAAAATGAAGTATTTTTATTTGCTAATGGATAAGCGGGATTAGTGAGAAAGCCCTCAGCAAGAGAGTGCATGCGTGTTCAGTCTCGTCTCACCATGACAAGGTGAGTTAGAGGAAGGCAATGACACAAGTAGTGCTGATGTGAGGTTGAATCTTGGCAAGTGTATCCTAGCATCGAAAACATAATGTGAGTGTAGCAGAAAATAGATGCCCCCCATCCTACCTGCAATCCAGCTGTGCAGGTTACAGCAGCATGGATGCAGCAGATGGACGTAAAAACAGGAGAGCAGCCAGTGTGGGAGACGGTGGGAACACCTGTGTGTTGTTACCCCAATTTAGAGGTGGTACTGTTTCAGGACTGATGCCCAAGTTAAACCTGCATTAAAGGTTGCATAGCCTCCAATTACCTTCTTTTCCCTCTGTTTTGACCATGCTTTTAGAAAACTATTTCATCTGTGCCCCCTCACTCCTGTCTCCAGTGACAGTAACGCTTGCGCCGTGCTTCTTCCTCCTCTGCTCTTCCTCTTGATTATTGCTGTGCATCTAAAGAAATCTTTGTGTCAACCCACCGTAATGTCTCCCCTTCCCTTTCTCAATTCTTTGTTTCCAGTTTAAGCATGAATTCTCCTGGTACCCCAGACTGATTTCTCCTTGTTGTTACCAGCAGCCAGGGACACTGACTGGAGTAGGGCTGCTCAGGCAGCCAGCACCAGCATGGATTGGATGGTTGTCACTGCTGTCCTGGATGTTCTTTCCCAATACTAAATATCTGTGTCTTGCTCAACTCAATGCATTGATTTAGCAACACGCTGAAAAAAAAAAACCAAGCTATTTTAGATCTTTACCACAAAGTGTAGTTAATGCAGACCTTAGTGGGTGCAGTTTATTTGGTATCCTTCACATCACTGACAGGCAGCACCTGGCTCACCACAGGTGTGCACAGGGAGGGATGAGGGACTGGAGACGGTGAGCACCAAGCCACTTTGAACATGATGTGCCAAGTCATTAGTGATGGTGATGAACAGATCCAGTCATCCAAGCTTAATTCAAGGCTATTATTAGTGGGCCAATAAAGGTCTCGACTGGTGCTTTCAGTAGGAAGGGTAGTGCTATTCCCAACCATTTAAAACCACTGTTCCATCATGGCAAGCTGGGCAGGGCCCTAGGCACGTGGTCTGGCTTAGCTCAGGAAATTGGTGGGGTAAAAGACACTTACTTTGACGAACAAATACTTACAACAAACCAAACGCAGGGGCAGATGGACGTCCCCGATGAGCAG
>NW_008672700.1:0-2734 GCF_000695815.1 Acanthisitta chloris | reverse complement strand
AGGTCCTGCCGAGCCCGCGCACCTGCGGGAACCCGCGCAGGGACCGCGCAGGGAGCATCGCCAGGCGCCAGGGAAGCGATAAAAACAGCACATATGTTTTCTCGCCCTCTCTATAATATCTGTTCCTATTTCCTATTTTTTCCTTTTTCCTTTTTTTTTTTTTTTTTTGTCCGGGGTGCCCTACCTTTTTTTTTAGGAGGTTGAACTCAGATGTGCCCTGGAGCGCGAACTGCTAAGACAGGTTTGGGTGTTCGGTTAAAAAGAGTAAAATCGAAGCAGCTCTTTCCATCCCCTATGGCCCGGACGCTCAGGCAGTGCCTGCCGCAATTTCTGCACTCCCCGCCCCAAAAAAAAGGGCATTTAGCTACTTTGTTTGGAGCAAAATGGTGTTTAGAAGGCAGTGTAATTTCTTTATGGGGCGTGTAGCACTATGGTGTTTCTCGAATACAATTTTAAATTTTTTTATCTGTTTGTTTTCTCCAGGAAAAAAAAAATGGTTAAAAAAAGCAAACACCAGCCTAAGCTGATATGGTCCAAAATTCCCGCATCACTTAAGGGAATAACCATAAGACTAATGGAATGTGAAGCAGTGAATAATGCAATGTAAAGAAGATGATGAAAACGTAAAGTCTCGAAATAGTTTCGGCATTTGGAGGACTCATTTGGGAAATTATTAAAAAGAAAAAGTAAAAGAAGGGAAGAGAGGCCCCTCCAGGCTCACAATAGGGACAGTGTCACATGCGCATTTCAAAGCGCCCCGCGGATCTCTGCGCGGGCCGGCTCGCGGGCAGGTGGGTTTGGGGGAATCTCTTTCGGTCCTGCTGAGGACACAGACGGGGAGGTAAGGGGAGAGCGAAAGGCAAGTCCCTGTCTCCCAAGCTTTGAGTGGCTTTGGGTGACAACGGAGGGCAAATATCCCCCAGTTCTTCTTTGCCCTCCTGTTTGCAGAGGATTCCTGCCCACCAGAACACATGGCAGTTGTTTAGCATGAAACGTGCTATTAAGTATTGATTAAGAGCATCCACATGTTATTCCGAGAATATAAAGAGCTATTAAGAGCCATTTGACTTTACCAGAAAGTAGAGAATATTAGTTAATGAGTAATGGAGAAAATAGAGAGGTGCGGGGCAGCGGGGCCCCGACCGGCCCCAGCACAATTGGATTCTTTCAAAGAAAGCAGAAAAGAAGAGAAAAAATCGCTCTATTTTTTAATTCCAGCGAGAATTTCAACCGGGAACAATATAACCCAACAGCTGCGACAGGTGGAAGAGAGATAATTGAGCAAAGGCTGCTTTTGACAATTAATATTATGGGGAGATAATGTCCCCGGTTGGGGTTTGTTAAGAGCCCGGGGATGAGAAAGTGTAGTGTGGGGGATGCAGCAGCTCCCAGAAATTATGAAAAACACTCAGAATTATGGGTGGAAAAAACCAGAACCAAACAACCAAAAACAGGAGCATGAAAAGATTGGGAAGAAATTCCCCTTGTCCGGTGCCTAGAGTGGATCCCACGGGCTGAGAAGTTGCCTCGTTCCCCCTTGCCCGTCCAACCCTTTTCTTTTTTTTTTTCCTTTTTTGATAAGAAAAAAGTATTTCAGGTAGACAACTTAATGCCCGGAGTCTTTTTAAAAAATGCTTTTATTGCTATTGCACTTCCTACCACAAGATGCAGAGCAAGTCAGCGGAGTTTGTATTACAACTATGTCATAATGTTTCACTGATGCAAAACATGTAGCCAGAGGGGGTTGCTAATGATTCCTGGATTAGAGAGAGGGAGAGCGAGAAGTGAGAAAAAGAAAACCTGGTTTCTTTTTTTTTTTTTAAGCTACGTAAAACCTACCCATTAATATCCAGCCCTTGCCACATCTCAGTATCTCGCACAGACACGCGGACTTGCCATGAGCCTTTTACACACCGCAAACGTTTTGCATATTCCACCTATTAATTATGTTTGCAGCCTATTAATTTCAGGAGGTTCGTTTCTAGAGAAGACAACTTCCAACTTTGTATGTGGGGGGCGGGATGCTCCAGGAGCTGGGGATTTCCACTCGGGTTGAATGCCACAAAGTTCCCCTACGCCTGCCCCTTAAAATCTCTCCCCGCTCTCCGGGATACGCAAACCCTGTGCCTTGAATGCTCCGGGTGCGGACTGGCTCCTCTCGGGGTGTGCAGCCCCCCTGGAGACACGAAGGGGACGGTGGGAGGGAGAGATGCTGCCGGGATTAAGGAGCATCCTGCGGAGATGCCACAGTGCGCTGCGGGGCTTTCCTCGCCCTCCTCCAGCGCTGGGCTCTAGGCCCGGTCGCAAAGGCTCCCCCGGGCAGGGTGGGATGTTTGGGAGGAGGGATGTGATCAAAGCAGAGGGCAAGAGCCCTCTGGCACTGTGAGCAAGGAGAGATGGGGGTTGGCCGTCCGGAGCAGAGCGGAGGCTGCGGGGCAGCCAGGCTCGGGGGGTTCTCTCCCGGCGTCGTGGTCCCTGCTCCCCGCGGTCTCTCCGGCAAGGCTGCAGTTGCAGCTGGAAAAGATTTTCCCCCTTTGACAAGATATTTTTCTCTTTTCTTTCTCTTTTCTTTTTTTCTTTTTCCGTTTTCTTATGTGAGCGAACCTCTGAAACCCATGCGAGGAACGACGGGTCGGGCAGTGCCTAGACGGCCTGGGAATCGGGCGGGTGGACCACTGGTCACCTCCTCTGCCCCGGCCACTATGGGCTGGAACTGGCTCCATCCCTCCCGCAG
>NW_008672699.1:282-17884 GCF_000695815.1 Acanthisitta chloris | reverse complement strand
GAATAAATCGCCTGTGAGTGGAGGAGTATAAGCGTTTCTAGGTACCGGTAATTATATTCGCTTCCAGGAGGTGTTCCGCTTTCTAAGGGTGTTTCCCCACCCCCTACTCGCGTGTACCTAAGAAAGTGTTTATCACTCTTCACCCTCTGCTAACTCTGAACGGGAAGCATGTTGGCTGAATTTTAGGAGCACTTCCACATGGATGAAGAGTTTGTATATAGACTCATCAGCATGTCTGTCTTTTCTTGTAAGGAGCACTGTTTTGAAGAATGTCTGGAAGTTTCTACTTCGTGATAGTTGGTCATCATGATAATCCCGTATTTGAAATGGAATTTCTGCCTCCTGGAAAAGTAGAGTCCAAGGTGTGTTTTTATTCCTGTGACACTCCTATGATGTAATTATAGTGCAGATTTTAAATAATTTTACAGCATGTTAGAAGCATAACCAGCATGTTGTTAAAAATAGTATCTACTGTTTTCTGGGTTTGTTTTTTTTTAACATAAACTTTGTTATAGGGAGTAGAACTCTGGAGTTCTCAAGTCTCTTTAAAAAAATCTTTGCCAGATCATTAGTTCTTCATAAAGCACAGCTTCTTTTAATGCTTGCTGCTACATGTTAAAGAGTATATATGCTAGTTATGTTTTGGTCATTTCTCTTAGTGTGTAGAGCTTTTAATATAGCTGTTTGTTATTTAGTACTACTTACTTTTAAGGCATTTGTATACACTAATACGGTAAGGAATATAAAATTGTAATCTCTAGTCAGTCCTTTATTTTTTATGCTAAAATATCTTAATTTTTAATCAGCTTCACTAACCATGCTTGTTTTTAAGTAGAAAAGCTTAAAATTTGTATTGATAAATGAAGACTTTGAAAATGTGAGAAATGTGAGACTACTCACAGTAGCAGTGTTTTCAGTGAGAAAAGAACAAATCTGTGCATAGGGATATTACATCAAAGGGAAAACAGACTTAAGAATCAAAGTGCATGGATCTGTGAGTGCATCCGAAAATTGAAGTATTTTTGTCACTGATTTGAACCACATGGCATCACCTGTATTTTGAAGTAATGTCCTATAAAAGATCATAAGTAAGACTACTCAGACTAGGCTTAGTGTGAGGATGTGTCAGATAGTAGAAAAATTAATTTTCTGCATTATGCTAATGAAAGTAACTTGGCTCAGGTTAGCTTCTTGTCTGACAGAGGTTGAAGTACTAAATTTTTTCCTGAGAGAGAATCTAAACCTCGTGTGCACTGAAGGAGAACTAGTTGACATTAGTATGTCTTGGCAGCCATCACTTCTGTCTGAGACATGCCACTGCAGAGTGAATTCAGTGCAGATGCACAGCTGCCTGAGGCAAGTGGTTTATGTAATGCAGGTGGTAAATCAGCACAAGGTTTTGCCCCTTTAACTTCCCTACTTAGTGTCTTCCTCAGTATGGTTTAATGGAATTGCAAAGCTGTTAACAGCCTGAGCCAAACTTGATTTGGGGGAAAAACACAGGTGTGAGTGTGGCAGTTGCCACACCTCTGTGTTAGGAGAAACAGTGCAAGACTACTGATTTTTCCAGTCTAATAAAAGCTTACAGTACAGTTTAGTCCTGTATCTCTTCTTAGCAGATGTCCTCTGATGTTCTGAATTGTCTACAAAGTAGACTCCAAAGTAGGCTCCTTGCCTACACAGCCCCTAGGGTTAGGGCCAAAGGCTGCCTTCACTTTCATGAAGGTCATTTGTGGTTATTATAGGAAGAGGTGCAATTTACATCTGTAAGTGTATATTTAATACTGGTTGCAGGATGCTTCTCTGCACTAGACTTTAGGTAAAAGGAAATCCCCAAAACAATTAAACAATCCTGTTTCTAGGTAAATAACCAGAAAAAAAAGAGAATCTTTAGGTGATGTTATCAGTACATCTTTCCTCTGTATGTCTCTGCTTTCCCAATCTGTCCTCCAGCATTTATAAATTCTAACCTATTCAGTTTCTGCCAAATTTGACAGAAACGTTGCAGTCCAAAAACTTCTACATTGCTCTAAATTTCACAAAAACAGGTGACTGTAAGGAGGAGGAGAAGAATACTTTTGTCAGGGCCTGTTATGCAGTAAGCTAGCAGGAGGAGATTGCCCATTGGTAAACAAAAGAATTCATGCTTGAATTCATTCCTGAGCTTTAAATGTAGGGTTTATTGGTTTTGCTGTTCTCAGGACTGGTTTTATTATTTATTATCACCTTTTTATTATGACCTTTTTTCTCCTTTGAAACCAAGTATCATGACAATGCTTACTAGTTTTGTTTAATTACAGGATGGCACATATGTAGCAGAATAGAAGGGTATATAGGACTTCACGTAACTTGAGCCCTGGTTGCTTACAAACTTGAGCAAATTATTGTTTGCATTTCATTCCTTTCACTGAATTACTAATCCTCTCTGTCTTCTGGAAATACATTAGGATGATCATCGCCATCTCAACCAGTTCATTGCCCATGCTGCTCTTGACCTAGTAGATGAGAACATGTGGCTTTCTAACAACATGTATTTGAAGACTGTGGACAAGTTTAACGAATGGTTTGTTTCTGCCTTTGTCACAGCTGGACATATCCTTCCCTCTTCTCTATATTTCTATAGGAAAAGCCTTTTTTCAGAGCATTAGATAAAATAAGTTTGAAACAGATTTCTCTGGCTACTCACTATTATTGTTAGAGAGAGTCACCAGCTTCAGGAAGAACCATGTTGGGAGGCACAGAAGCTGTTTAAAACTGGGAACAGTTGAAAAGGTGGATTTTTACTTTTGGAGAAGCTGAAATAGCCTAATGAAATGTGGAGCTCACATGGAGAAGAGGAATGAGCTATGGGAGGGTCTGAGCAATCTTATATCCACTCCTTTGAAGGTAGGAAGGAGAAGCATGGATGAAGATGCTTGGTGTCAGTCACACCAGTCATGAAAGTGCAGTGTCAAGGTTTGATCTTATGTACAGGTAGTCCTGGGAGTGTTTGCTGTGAAACATTTGTTATACATAGCAAGTAACATTGAGTGTCATTTTAACTTTAGGGGTACATGGCAAAGGTGTCAAAATCACATAACTTTAAAAAGAACAACCTTGAATAGAGAGGTGATTATTTTCAAATAGGGGAATTTCAAAATAGAAAGGTAATGCTTTCCAAATTTGACTGCTTCAGTTACTTCTTTAAATGCATCATCCTGTGAGTCACTGCTATTTCATGTAGAGCCAAACATTTTAAGTGCATGCAGAATTAGGTGTAAATTCTTGTCTCAGGATATGTTACATCTGTTTTCTTTGTGAAAGTTTTATTTTCCTTAATTGCTTTACATATGAGATTTATAATGCTTCATGATGTAAGGCAGGAAGACGGAATTAAGAACTTCTTTAATGATGTATATGAGTTGTATATAAAGGTAAGAACCCACTTCTTATGGTCTTTCTGCAGTACTTCTAAGTGTGTTCTGCTGTGTATGCTCAGACATGCCTGTTTGAGCATTTTTGTCTCATGGGGCATAATCACCTGTGCAGTCCAAAGGCTGTATTTTGCATTAAACAGAACATATTTTTATAAATTGTTATAAAGTGTGCTCTTTCAGAATTAATTCTTCATTTTAGTCCAGTGCTTTTCATAGAATAGAATCGGTTGGGTTGGGTTGGGTTGGAAGGGGACACCTTCCAGTAGACCAGATTGCTCAGAGCCACATCCAGCCTGGCCATGAACGCTTCCAGGGGTGTGACATCCACAGCTTCTCTGGCAACAGAGAAGTTGGACAGCTTCTTTTGAGGCAGTATTCTATCACTAATGGTGATAATAAAAGTGAATTACCATCCTACAGAGCCTGGTAGCAGTGCTGTGCTCTCAGAACACATAGCTTGTGTTCTCTCAGCCATTGTATGGGGCACTTCCATTATATGGGGCAGCGACAAGCACTGATGAGAAGCATCACCATCTCGGCCTCCTGCAGGCACTCAGATGATGCCCACTTCCAAAACAGAAATTTTCACCAGTGTTGTGATGGATTTGTTCTGAGAAGCTGGTGCTAACGAATGGCTCTGCACATATATGGGGGGAATGCAAGGGCTTGGAAAGCAGGGACTGTTCAGGAGTTCTGTGCTCTTAGTGGCACTAAATAGGCTGGAAGTAGATGTCATCTGAAATGATGTTTTCCAGGGCTGGCATTGTGCTTATTGATGAGTTTTTCTTCTTTCCCCAGTTTGCAATGAATCCATTTTATGAACTCAATTCTCCTATTCGATCCAGTGCCTTTGAAAGGAAAGTCCAGTTCCTTGGGAAGAAACACCTTTTAAGCTGAATGAATTTCCCGAGTGAGTGATTTTTCCATGCTTTCCTGATTGTTTGAACTGTAGTTCTTCTGGTTAGTTCTCTGCATGCTTGGTACTCATCTTCTGAAGACTGACAAATTGGATGCTGAAGCAGCTTTTTCTGTCTGCCAATATATATAAGAGCAACCAAGCTTCTCTGGTTAAAATGTGTATCTTAAGAAGTTTCCCTTTATGTGGTATGAAAACAAAGTTTAAAAATGTCAGGGGCTGCACAGGTACTAAGTGATACATTTGGGTGTCAATGTGTATGCAAAGTGTAAACCTCTTACTCAGGGTGGGAGGAAATCAGAGCTAAACAGAAAAGGCATCTCCAGTTATCTGATTTAAGATGAGCAAAAGGGACTTCTTGACTGTTTGGCCCAAGTGGTTAATTTTGTTATAAACTTTCCTGCTTACATTCCTTTGCTAGAGAGCTCCCTCTGCAGACTAACCAGATTAACCTTACACTTTGTGGTAGGAAATCAGGTCCCTATTTATATTGTAATAGTATGTATATATAAAGTGCTCAATAAAGTGTATAGATCAGAAAATCTGTGTCTTCAATATTTCAAAGAAGTTTTGAGGAAAAAAAAACCTTAAAGTTTAAAAGCTTGTCATTTCAAATTCAACAGATGTTTAGTGCAATACATGTTTAGCTTCAGTGTTGCATCAACGAGATGAATGAACCAGCACACCAGAACAGCCATGTCTGCCCTGACATTAATTCTAATTCACACGTGGAAAAAGAAAACAAACTAAATGTACATGTTTAAATCCACTTCTTTCCATTACCTCTGCAGGTGCTGAAATTTTCTTTTTGAAAATATATTTAGAGTAGGATCTTTGAACCATGAAAATCTATTTGTGGAAGTTTCAGAAAGGCATTATGTGGCCTGTTTGTCTCCTATACCATTGTAAAATGTGTTAGGGACCCCTTTGCAAAACTTGCGATCATTCCAAACCAGTAGTTTTTAAATGGGTCACTTGCTATATATGCATTTAATTTTGCAATCTCTTATTCTGTTTCCTTTTGCAGCAAATCTGTATAATTTCTTTTCTTGGGCTTTTCTTTTAAAAATGTCTCAAAAGTAATTTCCAAAGGAAGTGGCACACTGTTCTAAAAAGTACATCTTGCCCAGTCTGTATAATTAAAGGGACTACATGTGTATGTGCTATAAATGTATAGTCATTATTTCTACACTTATTGTTAACCTGTCACTGTAAAATATTCCATGAGAAACAAAGAACATGCTATAAAGGTTGCCATATTCACCTTAAATAAAACGTGGAATGATGCAGTATCAATGCCTGTTGAGTGTACTTCAAGGGATTCAGAGAACTGGATTCCCACAGTGAGGCTACCTGGTGGGTTGGCAAGTGAAGGTGGGAGTTCTTGCCTTTGAAGTGCTATTTCACACAAACTGCATGGTACAGCATTTTGATATGCAATGTCATTCAATTTCATATAAATCAGTTTTATTTTTTTGCTATATACATATGAAAATACTTGAGGTAAAGCATTCTCACTCATGACAAGGGCATGTTAAGTTGCAGCTGTGATGCTGTTTTCTGCTTCCTCCACAGGAGCATGATAGTTAGAAAAATATTAACAGTTAAGATTCACTGAGGAAATACTTAAATAATCACATACATAGCAGTTAAGAAAAGATTTGGCAAAGGTGAAAGATTAGCACTAAGTTTCCACCACTTTTAGAAACTGCATTTTTTAATAATTGTATTTGTTGCTGCAGTAGGAAGTTTAGTAAAATGGAAGCATTTTCTCTCTTGCCTGATGCCTGAAGACAGTTAGCTAAATGGTGCCTGTTCTCACACCCTCCATACATTTTTCCTTCATTCTTCTGACTAAAGGACCTGTAAGTGGGAAATGCAGTCTCAGGTACATCTAGGCTTTATGAAAACAGACTATTACTGGTCACTGCAGAACTATGTACTAATTATTACATTTATCATTACAGAGACTTTGGTTGAGGAGTGTTATCTTGTGACACAACTGAAGGACCTTGGCTAGGTAGCTGCAGGTGCTCTGCAGATGGAGGAACACTTGTTTATACTTTTGTTTGCGACGCTTTACAATAAGCTAAGACTGCTATCTGGGTGAAAATGATCTGGTGATCAACTGTAGTCACAAATCTGCCACAGGTCTGAAAGATGCAGTTCCAGCATGCTTCAGACAGTGAACAGTTAGTTCCTCACTGGACACAGCAGGAGACACCACTTTTGCAAGTATTATGCTCCTGCCCCATCTCAGAGGCTTGGGAATAAGAATTCAAATGAAGTCTGTTGCAGCAGGAGAAAGCAGAGATAATCTGTATTATGCATTAAAGGCAGTAAAAAAGTTTATGAGTTAAAGGGACTAGAATTACCCTAGGTGGTATAAAAATCAAGCATGAGGAAACGAGAACATCAGCATAAGCTAAGAACATGACTCAGCCTTAATAAATCTGAGCTGGAAATGCAAGTTACACTTCAGTTTGTGCAAGGTTCTATTACTGTTTAGGTAACTGCCATAGACTTTAAGTAAGATCTGCTGGAGCTGTTGAAGCCAACAGGCTGCTCCTGGCAGCAGTCTTATGCTAAGCATCGATTTCCTCTGCTGTAACATGAGCTGTCAGCTGCCCTAGCTAGTTTCTTCTGCCCCCTTATTATTCTGCTTACTGTTCCAACATGCAGAGCTTTCAGCACTCCCACCAATCTGCCATGACAGTAGTTTTTGCTCCTCATTTTAAAGGACATCTGGAACTTGGCATACATGTTGCATAGTATGCTCTGTCACTACAGAACTCTACTGCTAACAGGATCCCCTAATAAATGATGTACATTATCACTTCAAACAAATCAGCGAATGGAAACATAAGGCCTAAGGGCCTAGCTTGATCCATATGGATTGATACTAAGCCTTCTACAAAGTACAGAAATGCATGGTTATTAGGCATTAAGATTTATTTTTTTTTATCTGTCACCTATAACTGCTTGTCAGAAGACTCTTGTTTCTCTAGGTACTCTATAGTCTCCCTCTGAGATCAATTCCTGACCTCAACATAATTCCTACACTGTCTTATTTACTACAGCATGTACATCCTCCTTTATCTTTACTAATCACTTTTGTGATCAGCATACAGTTGTGGTACAGCAGCTCCCAGGGCACGAGTAATACACTTCTGTGGGATTAACTTTATTTAACTTTATTAAACCTACTTCTCAGATGGAGGCTTGGTAACCATGATGTTATATGAAAAGAGGACAGATGGGAAAACACAGATGGATGCCTTGACACAAAGACCACAATGGTTCACATCCTTCATTTTTTCCTTTTAGCAATCTTACTTGAATCGTATCTATGGTACTCTAGTCACAGTATCTTCACCTCCTGTTTTGTTTTAACCTTAACCTCTGCTAAAATGAATGCTAGAAGCTTTTAGTAGGGCAGTATTTTACAACAATTGCATGTCACTAGCTTAGTAGCTCCCAACACAAGCAATCTTCATTTCTAAAGCTTTTTGCCCTCTCAGCTTAAGAGGAATTTAGCTAAGATTTTCTTCACAGATCTTTTCATTCATTCACTAGAAATTAAACATAACAGAAGTGGCTATTCAGCCTACATTTACCTGCTCAGTGTCTGAAGCTTAAAACACAGTTCTGCTGCTGTACATGCAGCACTACAAGAATGAATCAGACTTTGAAATGCACAAAAGGTAAAAAGGTGTTACTTTTAAGCACGAGTACCAGATCTAGAGAGTAAAGTTGTCCTGGACAGGTTCAAGCACAAGTAAAATACATTCAGAAAAGTATTAAGAGTGACGAGAAGGGTTTGTTCTTCCAAGCTTTACTTCCAAATAATTACAACTGATACAGACCAATCAGATGCTCTGAGTGAAAACACTTGCTGTTACTGTACTCTCCAGAAGGCTTCTACTGGCATAGAACACTGCTGTACAGGAAGCAGTGTTTAATAAATAACATGGCCAGACCTCCTGCAGTGCACCAGGTGTGCATACACATGCCTGTCAGCACTCAGTACTCAGATGGAAGCAACACTGCGCTATCAGTTTTGCTATAGCAAGGAAAGTGGTTACTGAGCGCCAATACTGAATAATTTCTCATGCAGGTATTCTACCACTTAAGCCACAACTAAAAGCCTCAAATGCACTTTCTGTGGTTTTATCTGCATGACTGCAAGAAAGTCCATTAAATACGTAACGAGTTCAGTAACATACATTTAAGATCATGTCTTCTATAAGTCCATACCTTAAAAATTTCAATTTAAATAAGGATCAAATTCAGGTCAAACACTATCTACACAGTTATGTGCTTGTATTAGGGCTGAAAGCTGTCAAAATCTACTGTAAGTCAAGAGCTTCCTGAGTTCTCTACGTATTGCCAATCCTTAGTTTCACAGTGCAGATATTACGGGTAAACACATTCATAGCTCAGCTTGACAGCAACAAGAAGTTTGGAACTTTAAGGCTGTGCGCTAAAAGTTTTCCTTAAAATCTGTCATAATGTGGATCTTCCCAAGTGCTATTAAAGCTAGCTGAATAAAGCATTTCTTTTCCATAACTAAAAATGGTTATACTTCAGTTACTCAAGATTTTTCACCTTATTGATCAGAAACATGCTAGAATGGGATTTAAGGCAAAAACACACATTAACTTCAAAAATCATCAGTATTTTGCTTATGGAAACATTAGTGCAGCATTCGAATAGTAAATGAAAGAAAAATGGACATTAAATATGTAGGAAATTTATTTCCTACTTAAAAACCTACACAAATTACAGCAACATTAAGCAATTAGAAGACCTGGAGGTAATTTATATTAAGTCAAACACATTAGAGATGAAGTACCACTCACAGCAAAAGGAATGTAGTGAGACTGAAGTTTAATATCTAGCATTGTTAAGAAACTGATGTCTAATGAAACAAAAACGGAATGCCAATTTCATAAAAATATACACATATAAAAGTATCTTTGTGCCTGAATTCCAGAACAGTTTTTCCAAAGTAGTGCTTCTAGAACTTTCAAGTTTTAATTATATTCAAAGTATTTATCATTTGAATAAAGTTGGCAAATTACATTCTTATGTTTTTACTTGACATCTTCCTAACCAGAAGGTGTCACTAATTCAGTAACAGGTCACTCATGAATGGAAATTCTTCTTTTGCTCCCCCATGAAAGCAGCAGAATATTACAATTTTAACATCAGAGTGAAACCCATTTGTTATTTTATCTACTACACCTTCCCCATCCTTTTATAGAGCAAGCTAGTCAACAGTAATTTGGCAAAAAGAAATTTCAGTCAACAACAAGACGAATTGGGTTTGGGTTTCCGATGGAGGTTTACGGTATCTGTTTGAATAAAGTGATCTGATCTATCTTCAGAGGCTAGAACTCTTCTAACAGCTTCCTCAAACGCTGCTGCAACATTAGTGGCATCCTTTGCACTGGTTTCAAAATAGGGATGGTTGCCATTATTCCTGCACCAGTCTTGGGCCTCTTCTGTAGACACCTGCCTTTCATCAATATCAACTTTGTTACCCAGTATCACGAATGGAAAACTTTCAGGCTCCTTGACATCCGCATAATAAATGAATTCTTTCTTCCAGTTGCTTAAGTTTTGGAAGCTTTGAGAGTCATCCACACTGAAGGTTAGCAGGCAACAGTCAGAACCTCTATAGAAAGGAGTCCGCAAGCTCCTAAACCGCTCCTGACCTGCTGTGTCCCATATCTGCATTGTAACAAAATGTCCATCAACTTCCAACTCTTTATTTAAGAATTCCACACCTATGGTATGAAAGAGCTGTGCATCAAACTTGTTGGTGACGTATCTGTTCATAAGGGAACTCTTCCCCACTCCACCATCTCCCAGCAGTATTACTTTAAGGAGTGATGATTTTGCTGCCATTGTTAAGAGGTTTCCTAGACCTGTAAGATTAAGAAAATAATTACAAATTAAAGAGTTGTGAGCAGAAAATTTCACACACATAAATATTCTAGAATGTGCTAAAGTCCATCAAGTTTCATGCACAATAAACAGGTGAAGTGTAGACACTCCAGTAAGAATACCCACTCAAACACCACATTGAAGAGATGTCTCCTGCTCAGACTGCAGTGTGAATGGCAGTCTAAGCTGTGCACTGCATGAATTACTGGTCTGTCACTTCAAACCCCCCAAACCCTTCAGCCCTTCAAACTCCCCACTTTGTGCACAAAGGGCATCACATCACATCACATTCAACATGTGCAATGATTCACTTATGTTCACTGAAAAAGATCCATGGAAGAAAGTGGAATGAAAAAATTTTATAGAGCACATGCCTTGAACTAGTCATTTCAGTGCTGTATTTCATCAGCAGAGTTATTTTTTACACCAACTCACAGGGAACAGTTACCTATAGAACAAATATAAATGCTTTAATTTTATTTTAAAAGTTACGTGACTAGGTATCAGTAGATATCCATTATTTTACAGTTTACTCCTTGTAAAACAACACTGTTGAATGGAATATTGTTACAACTACCACAAAAGCAAATTCACTGTTGCTACTTCAATGGTACTCAAGATGCCAAATACCAAGGCCAAGCCTACACTGACAATTCGGTTAGTAGGTGTCAACTTCCAGAGTAAAACTGTCAAAAAACTCTGGAAGTGCCAGTGAATAGTCTGGCTGTCAGCATGGGGACGGCGAATTAGTGGCACCAATGAAGGCCTTTTAACTGACAGATTTTAAAAAAAGAAAAAAACAAAAAACAAAAAAATCCTCTAGCACTAAAGTAGTTTGCTCATTAGTGCTTTGTACTGGCTCAGCCTTTGCCCTCATTAGTGTCATCTAATACTGTAAAAAGTGTTTTAATAGCTTGGGGGTAAAGGTTCATTTTAACAAGCCCAAACTTAAGTTTTCGGATGAGAACTGCTGTTCCTAGACCTGTCTGATAGTAAAAGAGCTGGAAGCACTCAGCCCAAACAGGCTTCTCTGAAAATAGCATCTACTTAAAATGGAAATGGGTCATAAGTTGCCTAGTCCCTCTCTTTCTCTGAGGGAAGGAATGTGGTCTTGCTAGTTGTAATTAGCGTTACTGGCATATACATCACGCAGGGAGTGTGGTGTGGGACTAATACCTGACACAAGCTGGCGTGAGAGTCATATGACTGTGCTGCCTTACAATCAAGGCCTACATTAGAGTGAGAAATTTCAGGAATTTTCTTATCTCTGACTTTCCATCTCTGAATGTTTATTTGCTAGACCCGATCTACAGGAAGACAGAAGAAATACTCTGAAGCCTCAGCATAAAGAAATTTTGAAATACAAGGAACTGGCTGCTTTCATTTAAAATTTGTTTGGAGCAAGTAATTTAACTCATTCATACTATGCAATTAACAACAGTGTTTATAAATCTTAATTTTGAACAGGTTTGTATCACAACAACGTAAAACTGAGGTACAAGCAGATTTTTTATTTACCCTTCACAGAGCTATGGGATAACTGCTGTGGTTCAGGACAGGAACACATACATTTAAATGTATATGAAAAGCCTAATGGGAGTGACTGGAGTAGCTGCACAGCAGTTGCAGGCTCATGCTTAACTCTTGAAAATGGTTCAGTGTATTCATTTATCTCCCTAATTCCTACTGTTGGTTAACCAGCAAGTTATCCAAACTACACCATTAGATAGGAGCATGTTCTTAATAAATAATGTTTACATGAGAACAGCGGGGACTGAATGTTCTCCTGTTCTCTCACTCCAGAGTAGAGAACAAGTTACAAATTATTTCTTCTGTCCTACAGAAATTCCCTAAAAGAACATGAGTAAACAGCTGGTAGTAGTTCTGACTGGTACTATGCACTCAATTCTTTAGCTTCTGCATTTTAAACAGTGGCAGTTATTATCACCACTTTGTCCATGAAGCCACATTTCAAGCAAAATACAAGGAAAGAATTAACAGTATTTAGTATATTGTGCATCCAGATCCTGCAAAGTTAATTTCCACAATTTCAACTGTGTGGGCCATTACAGTGAGGTCTAAGAGACTGATGACCCTAAAATTAGTTTTACTGGGCAGACAATTACAGACCAACCACAAACCATTAGATGTGTCTTTTCAACTAGAACCAAACTGGTCCTTTCACACAAAGGCTACACAAAGAGCCTTCCCAAGACTGACTATAACCAAGGATCTCCATGCCATGTTGCAGGCAACAGTGCTTTTCAGGACCTTTGGTTTTCACAGCAGCAGCTGTTACGCTAGGCTAGCAGTCCATCTTTTTGTCAAGTTTTCAATCCAAAATAGTGGAATGTATGGTCAGTCATTTAAATAAATGGCTACAAGCTAGAGCTGAAGCAGCAAAGAAGCATGTTTAGAAGTAAAAAGAAGTACTTTTGCTTGGAAGCAGCAAAGGCTTTATACAATTACAGTTTTATTACTATATAAAGGGATTCGTCTGCAGCCCCACTGATTATGTGATTTAGAGTATCTGTGGAACCAGAACAGTAGTTTGCAGCCCAGTATTTTTTTTCAACTTACACACCTTTAAATAAGTTAAGAATTTTAAAGAGCTTGAGTTTTGTAATTTTGTCCTAAGTTATAAAGTCTTAACACTCCACAAATAAAATGATAAAATACTTGGAGAATTAATATTATATCTCCTATTATATTCTTTGAACTTATCTGTATAATATGCTTTTTGACAATGTTTTTGGAAGGGACAGGAAACATCTGATACCATGTTTCTGAAGATTTGCTACCTTAATTGTTCAGTTTAAATTATCATTTGGCATCTGAAAACAGAACAAAAGCTTAACTCCTTGTGTGCATCTGATTCTTTAACCCACATCAGGAACTGCAAGACATCACAATTACAGGTAACTATTTGTTCCAGCTGGTTCTTACTGAGCTGCACAATTAGTTTAATGTAAAAGTAGTCTCAACCTAGTACACAGTCTGTAAAAATAAGGATTTTCCCCCATGCTCCTCTACATTTCAATATTCAAAGAAAGAGTAAATAAATAGAAAGCAGCTTCACTCCATTTTGATAACCATTTCTGAATTGCTTCCACCAACTTACAAGGACTCAAGCATTTAAACCACCAGCTTCAATACCCCTGGTATAAGCAGGGAACATTTTCCACTAAATACAATTTCTAACACGATCATATGCTGTAATACAAAAAGTAATTTAATTGTTCCCTTTCGGGATCTCCCTTTTAAACAGTGAAATGAATCACGAGTCTGAAACATTTCCATTAGCAGCCAAGTATTTGCTGTCAAGACCAAACCCAACATGCTAAGCAACCACAGAAAAATCAGTCTGCATTACAAAATCTGTGATTCCCAGCCCCTCAAAGCTTTGTGAAACACCAATGCCTTGCCCAGTCTGTCCATCCAGACTGCCTTAATTCCATGAATGTCAGCTTCATATCTGTCTTTGAGTTCAAATACCTCTTTTGCTTAGGCACTGAAGCAGCACGTGAAGAAAAGTGAGATTCTTGGTCTAGAAAACCATAGCAGCAACATGTAAAAAAAGACAAATTCCTAGTCTAAGTTATCTTTTTTTACTATACAAATAATTTCATAGATTCAGGAGGACCTGCTCACACCAGAGTACTGAAGGCTGAAGACAAATGATGAACTGTTCATCAAGAAACAGTATCAGCCAACACAGTAAGTATAAGTATTTATGATGTCAGCAAGCTACAACCCTATGTAAACTATTCAGCAAACCAAATCAACTCGACCTATTTATAGCTTCACTTTTACCACACTGGTACCAGCCACTGCAGCACACCATTAAAAATCTCAAACAAAAATCCACAGATAGCAACTGATATCTCACCTCCACTCTCTCTGTTTTATTAGGACATCAAAAACTGGATCTGATGCAATACCACCACTGCAGTCCCTCAGCATTCTTGAAAAAGCAGGTGTAAGGGACACTTCAAATTTCCAGACTATTGTTTCTCCACTTGTATCTACTTTCTAACTTGTAAATAGGCAATAAAATGTTTTTCAATCACCATTTTCATTCAGTGGTCACTGGTGAACCACCTGCTGTATGAAATCAAGACTAAACCCACAGGTTTTCTTGAAGATATGTGGTACACTGTCCTTTAATTGAAGCTGTTAAAGAACAGCTATTTCACTTGGAGAAGGATAAAGAACCCAAGGCAAGACAGACTCAAGTCTGTTCAACTAACCATGTTTACTTGCAACCTAATATGCTTCTAGCCAAGACCTCTTGGAAAAAGGGGCCATCTTGACTTAAGAAAAACACTCAAGAGCTACTCACAAGCAGAATTACAGTCCCACAACTAGCATAGCACTGATGTGTTTCGTAACTTCCTGTCCTCAAATTTACACATACGCAGCACATCCACTTCAGCTTTGAAGCTGATTCAGAATTTATTTGCTAAGCCATCTTATTTTGTTAAACCACAAGTATCAGATACTAGCATTTTAAAAAGGCACACCAACACTTCTAGTATTCTGACAAAAACTACTTGCCTTTCGATAGAAATGTAAAAAAAAATTACTAATGAGGGAGTTTTCACAAACGTTTGACACAAACATCGCAAAGCTAGCATAGCAAAAAAAAGGGCATCTGTTAGCTACAGTGGCTCATCAAAAACTGACATTAATTGCTTCTCTGCAAAACATCTGAAGAGAAATCCTAAGAACTATCAGAGCTGCAGCAGAAGGGGCAGTTTTCAAAACTTATTGTTTGTGGAGTTTTACCTCCCCCAGAGCCTTCACACACCACAGTGGGTTAACTTGTTGTCAACAGTAGATCTGCAACTCTCCAAAGATCTGAAGAGAAAGGAGAGAAGCAAATTTTCTCACTTCTCTTCACTTAGCCAATCCTTGTCACTGGATTCAGAAGATAGCGGTTTACACCCAGGCCAATTAAGTGGCACAAGAATGTCTTCTTAGTGTGCCTAAGAGGCCACAAGTCTGTTTGACATTGAAAGATTTTGCTCCCAATTCAAAGGGAAACATCTACGCACAAAGTCAAGATGCTACACGTTATACTTTTGAATGTGTTTACAAGCACAGACATTAGTCAGACCCCAAACTGATGTTCCCCTCCAAGGGGCACTGACCTAGGAGCTGTAGATCAGGAACATCCCTTTATGGACAGCCACTTGTCAGCTGCCTAGTTCTCCAGAATCCTGGAAGACCTTCAATCATACACCTCAACCTGCCAAGGTCCTCATGTCCCTGCAAGTCTTCCTTCCTTCATCTGTGATTTCACCATTGCACTATGAATACAGTATGTATTTGGTTTTGGATAGATCATTAATAATCTGCTGAACAGGTTACCGGAAAAATTGCCACCAGTCATTAGCAGCCTGGATGGACATACTTTATCTAATGCCAGAACACCACTAGAATTTATTAGCAATTTCTAATATGAATCCAACCCAAACTGAACTGACACTGAGCTGTTGCCACTCATTTGTATACCAAAAAAAGCTACATTGCAGGGTTTCTTTACTTTTAACTCCTATGTAGTTCAGGACTCTAGTTCAGTTGCCTGGCATGACTCAGGACTATGAAAGCGTCAGCAGCCATGGAAAGGAATTCTTAAATCCACATAACCCTTGGATTATTAAATCATCCCAGCACCTACTGCCAAAATCACTTTATTTATTCTAACCTCTATCTAGCCACAAAGTCAATCAGCAAAACTTGTCAGGAGAAATACCTGCATTCATACCTCTGTTAGTGTAATCTTGCAGAGACCTGGCCTTTACTTCCCATCTCATTCCCCAAGTTCAAGTAGAATGAGCAAACTATTATTTAGTCTGATTTAATCCGAGTTGACATTTCTCAGCAGCTCACAGTTAAGCATCTTCCAACTCAAATATTCTACTACTTTCAGCCAACTTCAAAACACCCTTCGGTGCTGCTGCTCTTGGTCCAACATTTCTAACAATGCAAGAGCTAATTGACATTCTCCTTGCAACCTACTTCTGTTACTGCTTCCACTCTTGCAATATTCTTTCTGCTCCTATGTGCTCATCTTTCTCCCTTGCAATAGTTACCCTTTTCCTTCAGGGATTCTTAGTAACAGCAGCCTCTATTGGTCAGGCTACATTGTACATTCATATTCTTCCCAGTGTAACTATGTGATGAAAGCCCATCCCTAAGGCATTAAGTGGGTTATACTGTACCAGGCCAACATACTGTCTGCTCTGAGAAGAATGAAAATAAAAACAAAACACCAAGGAACATTATTTGTAGAAAAAAACCAAAAACCCTAAGGACTTATTACAAGTCTTCTTCCTGGGAAGCTTTTATTCATTGTGAAACATTTATGTAAAATTCCAACCCTAAGGAGCTGAAGGATGTTTCTCATGATTTATTACTAAATTGACACAAAATAAAACAAAGCTTGAAATCTCATAATCTTATTTGACTCTGCAATTTTTTCCCCACATATTTTCAACTTAAGGAAACTGATGGTCTGTTTGAACACTCAAAAGCAAAACAAGAACTGCTAAAGCTTTTTTTAATACACATTCTCTTTTTAACTTTATGGAAAAGAGTTTACTAAAATTAAGACAGCAAGCAGTGCTCCACACAACCTGAAAGAAGACAGAGGAAAATAACAGTTCCTTATAAATTTGATGCTGCTATGAAACAGAGACATAGCTTTACCATCCTCTGGTTAGGTTTCTCTAGAAATAAAAGTGCTAGCAGAAGGAGATTCTGGATTTATTTTGGGAATGTCTGAGAAGCAGCTCTCCCTCCAGTCTTGCCATTACACCTTGTTACCTTCTAAGCTATGAAGAAACCATGGAAAAATCCAAAGTAAGGAAACCAACCCAGCCACACACAACCAACCTCGCTCTAAAAAAAGCAAGCACCAACAAATTCGGCATTGCACAACACTAACAGTAAAGACAACTAAACCCACATGCTTATTTAGCATAGCTGTAAATTATCCTGGACAACAAGGGGAACACCACCCAGGACAGCAAGCTGCACCACAGCTATGTGCTCACACGAGTTGCAATTCCTAAACAAGATGTAGCCAAGGAGGTCTCTACTTGCCTATCGTGCCCAGGTTCATAAAAATTAAATGCTCTCTATGTATCCGGTTATACCTAACCTTGCTACAAAGGCCACCAATAGAGGTTTTTAACACTAGTTTTGTCGCACTATTCTGTCGCCTGTTCAATTGTTTTGCACCAGTTACCCGTACCACGAACTACTGAGAAGAGCTTACCAACCACCCAGGCGTGAGGGATTCGCCATCCCT